>NC_090379.1:35438566-35659568 GCF_036365525.1 Heterodontus francisci
CACCCATTTATACTAACCAGAATTGAACCCGGGTCCCTGGAGCTGTGAGGCGAACCACTGCGCCGCCCCTGCACTGGACATGTTGCAATCTAAAGACTGCATGAACTCATTTGATTGTCACGATTTGAACATCGTTTTCATTGTTGGTCCCCAGGGTACAGCACGTGTCCAGTAGAGTAGAGCTTGGAGAGGGATGTGCCCTCTAACACGACTCTCCACAGCTGTCCCTACCACTGTCTGCTCTTGCTCACTTGTGATCCGCCAGGTGAAAACTCTCTAACTGGTCTCAAAGTGCAAATATCTATGCTGGTACATGGTACGCATAAGTCTTATGACGGTACACCCTCAAAAGGAATCAGCTCCTGAGGATTTATTTTCTGCAATATCCATTGGCTCCTGCTGCATGTATAAAGTCCCTGCTGGAGAGCAAAGATATGAATTAAAACTGGCAAGGTAAGAACAAAGAAGAAGAACAGTACAGCACAGGAACAGGCCATTCAGCCCTCCAAGCATGCGCCAATCTTGATGCCTGTCGAAACTAAAACCTTCTGCACTTCCGGGGACCGTATCCCTCTATTCCCATCCTATTCATGTATTTGTCAAGATGCCTCTTAAACGTCGCTATCGTACCTGCTTCCACCACCTCCCCCGGCAGCAAGTTCCAGGCACTCACCACCCTCTGTGTGAAGAGCTTGCCTCACACATCCCGTCTAAACATTGCCCCTCTCACCTTAAACCTATGTCTCCTAGTAACTGACTCTTCCACCCTGGGAAAAAGCTTCTAACTATCCACTCTGTCCATGCCGCTCATAACTTTGTAAACCTTTATCATGTCGCCCCTCCACCTCCATCGTTCCAGTGATAACAATCCGAGTTTATCCAGCCTCTCCTCATAGCTAATGCCCTCCAGACCAGGCAACATCCTGGTAAACCTCCTCTGTACCCTCTCCAAAGCCTCCACGTCCTTCTGGTAGTGTGGCGACCAGAATTGCACGCAATATTCCAAGTGGGGCCTAACTAAGGTTCTGTACAGCTGCAGCATGACTTGCCAACTTTTATACTCTATGCCCCGACCGATGAAGGCAAGCATGCCGTATGCCTTCTTGACTCCCTTATCCACCTGCGTTGCCACTTTCAGTGACCTGTGGACCTGTACGCCCAGATCTCTCTGCCTGTCAATACTCCTAAGGGTTCTGCCATTTACTGTATACTTCCCACCTGCATTAGATCTTCCAAAATGCATTACCTCACATTTGTCCAGATTAATCTCCATCTGCCATTTCTCCGCCCAAGTCTCCAACCGATCTATATCCTGCTGTATCCCCTGACAATCCTCATCACTATCCGCAACTCCACCAACCTTTGTGTTGTTCGCAAACTTACTAATCAGACCAGCTACATTTTCCTCCAAATCATTTATAAATACTATAAACAGCAAAGGTCCCAGCACTGATCCCTGCAGAACACCACTAGTCACAGCCCTCCATTCAGAAAAGCACCCTTCCATTACTACCCTCTGTCTTCTATGACAGAGCCAGTTCTGTATCCATCTTGCCAGCTCACCTCTGATCCCGTGTGACTTCACCTTTTGTACCAGTCTGCCATGAGGGACCTTGTCAAAGGCTTTACTGAAGTCCATATAGACAACATCCACTGCCTTTCCTTCATCAATCATCTTCGTCACTTACTCAAAAAACTCAATCAAATTAGAGAGACACGACCTCCCCTTCACAAAACCATGCTGCCTCTCGCTAATAAGTTCATATGTTTCCAAATGGGAGTAAATTCTGTCCCGAAGAATCCTCTCTAATAATTTCCCTCCCACTGACGTAAGGCTCATCGGCCTATATTTTCCTGGATTATCCTTGCTACCCTTCTTAAACAAAGGAACAACATTGGCTATTCTCCAGTCCTCTGCGACCTCACCTGTAGCCAATGAGGATACAAAGATTTCTGTCAAGGCCCCAGCAATTTCCTCCCTTGGCTCCCTCAGTATTCTGGGGTAGATCCCATCAGGCCCTGGGGACTTATCTATCTTAATGCTTTGCAAGATGCCCAACACCTCCTCCTTTTTGATAATGAGATGACTGAGACTGTCTGCACTCCCTTCCCTAGGCTCATCATCCACCAAGTCCTTCTCTTTGACGAATACTGATGCAAAGTACTCATTTAGTACCTCGCCCATTTCCTTGGCTCCACACATAGATTCCCTCCTCTGCTCTTGAGTCGGCCAACCCTTTCCCTGGCTACCCTCTTGCTCTTTATATATGTATAAAAAGCCTTGGGATTCTCCTTAATCCTGTTTACCAATGACTTTTCATGACCCCTTTTAGCCCTCCTGACTCCTTGCTTAAGTTCCTTCCTACTTTCTTTATATTCCTCAAGGGCTTCGTCTGTTCCCAGCCTTCTAGCCCTTATGAATGCTTCCTTTTTCTTTTTGATGAGGCTCATAACATCCCTCGTTATACAAGGTTCCCGAAACTTGCCAAACTTATCCTTCTTCCTCACAGGAACATGCCGGTCCTGGATTATAATCAACTGACGTTTGAAGGACTCCCACGTGTCAGATGTTGATTTACCCTCAAACAGCCGCCCCCAATCTAAATTCTTCAGTTCCTGCCTAATATTGTTATAATTAGCCTTCCCCCAATTTAGCACCTTCACTCTTATCCTTATCCACAAGTACCTTAAAACTTATGGAATTATGGTCACTGTTTCTGAAATGCTCCCCTACTGAGACTTTGACCACCTGGCTGGGCTCATTCCCCAGGTCCAGTATGACCTAGTTGGATGATCTACATATTGTTTCAAGAAGCCCTCCTGGATGCTCCTTACAAATTCTGCCCCATCCAAGCCCCTAGCACTAAGTGAGTCCCAGTCAATATAGGGGAAGTTAAAATCAACCACCACTACAACCCTGTTGCTTTTATCTTTATGTTGTAAATTATGAAGTTGACCATAGTTCACTTGCTCTTGAAATCAAATCAACATGACTGAGTGTTGTATGAAGTGTGGGTCAATGATGTTTAATTCCCTCACCAGGTAACTGAGACCTACCTGCTTCCAATGGCCAGGGACATCAAGATGCCTCTGATTTCTCCTCTGCAGTTGTGATCTGTGGACGGACATGGTTAGTTTTCTCCCTTGTTGTTCTAGTCTGCTGCAAAGGGAGAAAGAACAGACCTCCGATTGGCTGTGATGGCACTATGGGATGCAGGCGAATATGCAACTGCACTCACTTTTACTGACTTGTTAGGTCATATTACAGCATTTCCTACACTAAATCCAGGAGTATGGTACAATACTCCTGCTGCCGGCCTTAGCCACACTCTTTTTGGCAGCAGCAGCTTTCTTCTTCCTGTTGCTGGGTAAGATTAGTATCATATTATCATTACAGCACAGAAGGCAGCCGTTCGGCCCATCATGTCTGCACTGGCTCTCTGAAAGAGCAACTCCCTCAGTTCCATTTCCCTGCCTTCTTCCCGTAACCCTGCACATTCTTCCTTTTCATATAACTGTCTAATTCCCTTTTGAATGCTTCAATTGTACCTGCCTCCACCACGTTCTCAGGCAGCACATTCCAGAATTTAACCACTCGCTGCGTGAAAAAGTTTTTCCTCATGTCACTTTTGCTTCTCTTACCAAATACATTAAATCTGTGCCCTCTCGTTCCCAATCCTTTCATGCAGGGGAACAGTTTCTCTCGGTCTACTCTTTCCAGACCCCTAATGATTTTGAATTCCTATATCAAATCACTCCTCAGCCTTCTCTTCTCCAAGGAAAACAGTCCTAACTTGTCCAACCTATCTTCATAACTGGCTCCAGCAATGAGGAAATTCATTCTTTCTGTACTCTCTCTGGGGCGGCACAGTGGCGCAGTGGTTAGCACCGCAGCCTCACAGCTCCAACGACCCGGGTTCAGTTCTGGGTACTGCCTGTGTGGAGTTTGCAAGTTCTCCCTGTGACCGAGTGGGTTTCCGCCAGGTGCTCCGGTTTCCTCCCACAGCCAAAGACTTGCAGGTTGATAGGTAAATTGGCCATTGTAAATTGCCCCTAGTATAGGTATGTGGTAGGAGAATTGAGGGAAGGTGGGGACGTAAGGGAATATGGAATTAATGTAGGATTAGTATAAATGGGTGGTTGATGGTCAGCACAGACTTGGTGGGCTGAAGGGCCTGTTTCAGTGCTTGTATCTCTCTATGATTCCAATGTCCTCACATCTTTCCTAAAGTGCGGCGCCCAGAACTGGACGCAATACTCCAGCTGAGACTGAACTAGGTCTTAAACAAGTTCAACATAACTTCCTTGCTCTTGTACTCTATGCCCCTGTTAATAAAGCCCAGGATACTGTCTGCTTTACTAACCGCTCTCTCAACCAGTCTTGCCACCTTCCATGACTGATGCACATATACACCTAGGTCCCTCTGCTCCTGCACCCACTTTAGAATTGTACCCTTTATTTTATATCGTCTCTCCATGTTCTTCCTACCAAAATTAATCACTTCACATTTCTCTGCATTGAACCTCATCTGCCATCTGGCTGCCCATTCCACCAACGTGTCTATGTCCTTTTGGAGTTCTACACTATCCTCCTCACAGTTTGCAATGCTTCCAAGTTTCATATCATCTGCAAACTCAAATTGTGTCCTGTACATCAAGATCTAGGTCATTAATATATATCAGGAAAAGCAAGGGTCCCAACACTGATCCCTGGGGAACTCCACTACAAACCTTCCTCCAGCCTGAAAAACATCCATTAACCACTACCCTCTGTTTTCTGGCACTTAGCCAAGTTCTTTTCCATGTTGCTACCGTCCCTATTAGTCTATGAATTACAAGTTTGCTCATAAGTCTGTTGTGTAGCACTGTGTCAAATGCCATTTGAAAGACCATGTTCACCACATCAACAGTATTGCCCTCATCTGCCCTTTGTTATCTCCTCAAAAACTCCAGCAAGTTAGTTAAACATGATTTTCCCCTAAGAAATCCATGTTGACTTTCCTTAATTAATTCACATTTGTCCATGTGACTATCGATTTTGTCCCGAATTATTTTTTGAGAAGAAGTTTTCCCACCACTGAAGTTAAATTCACTGGCCTGCAGTTGTTGGACTTATCTTTACACCCTTTTTTGAACAAGGGTGTAACGTTTGCAATTCTCCAGTCCTCTGGCACCACCCGAGTCTAAGGGAAGACTGAAAAATGATGGCCAATGCCTCTGCGATTTCCACCATCACTTCCCTCAGTATCCTTGGATGCATCTTACCAGGCCCAGGTGCTTTATCCACTTTAAGTACAGACAGCCTATCTAATACTTCCTCTTTATCAATTTTAAACCCCTCTAGTGTCTGACTGACCTCCTCTTTCAACATTACCAAGGAAGAAGATGCAACCCAGGCAAAGATAGATGCAAAGTATTCTTTTAATACTTCAGCCATGCCCTCTAAGTCCATGTGTAAATCCCCTTTCTGGTTTCTAATCGGCCCCACTCCTCCTTTTACCACCCTTTTACTATTTATATGCCTATAGAAAACTTTGGGATTTCCTTTAATGCTAGCTGCCAGTCTCTTCTCATGCTCTCTCTTTGCTTCTCTTATTTGCTTTTTCACTTCCCCTCTGGACCCTCTATATTCAGCCTGGTTCTCAATACTATTTTCTACCTGGCATCTGTCATATGCACACTTTTTCTTCTTTATCTTAATCTCTACCTCTTTTGTCATCCAGGGAGCTCTGGATTTGTTTGCCCTACTTTTCCCCTTTAAGGGAACATACCTTGACTCCCAAATTCCACTGTCCCCATCAGTACATCAAGAGAGCTTGTTAAAGTGGGGCATGGCCTTCGAGCAGCCAGAGACCATCTTCTGCAATTGCTGTCCCTGGGCAAATTTTACCAACACCTCTAAATTCCATCTTTGGATTCGCCCTTTAAATACTTCAGTTGAGATTCTGTCATGTGGGTCTATACCATGGCCACTGCTGCACACCTGGGACTGCGTTTTATTCTTGCAGCGGGCTGGAAGGCGGGAGGAGACCCCACCTCGGCCCATCGGACACCCAAAGCCATTTGATGGCAGGCAGGCAATTAACTGCCTGCTGTTGGCGATGTCATCCTTTAAGGGACAAGCTCCCACCTCCAGAGCTGCTGGCCAAATTGGAAGGCTGGCATTTTTACAGTACCGGCAGCACAACTGGGAGCAGTGGCAACTGCCGCAGGCGCTGCAGCACCGAAGAAGAAGGAGATCCCGGAAAGATGAGTGGGGTCAGGGCCACCGGAGCCACTCGCGCAGGCTCCAGTGAAGGGTCGGGGGGTGGTGGGGGGGGGTCAGCAATCACCGTGGGGGGGTCCTGGATTACCCCCAAAGGATGGACCCCCCCCCACCTCCACCACTGACCCCATTAGGTGGCTGCCAGGTTTTACCTGGCGGCATCTCCCGGCTGCAGTAGGCCCCTCTGCCTCCCTCAAAACTGAGGTGGCACTTGGAAGAGGCCCTTAAATGGCCATTAATTAGCCACTTAAGGGTCTCAATTGGCCTGGGACAGAGTAGGCCGACCTGGGCTGAGCCAGACAAAACGGCAGGGGGCCCAGGCAATGACGAGAATGGGGTCTCCTGCCATCTTACTTGCTTCCCCCACCCCACCTCCATGCCTGCCTCCAAGGGCAGAATAAAATTCTGCCCCAATATCAAATCTAGAGGCAATATTATAATGAGGTGACCGCATTAAAATACCACAGACAGATGTACTGAAATTACTCCCAGGCTTCCCAGGTAATATAGGACCCGCCTCCATGCTTTCCCTCCCCACTCCAAATGTGTCTCAAAGTTAATATCGTGGCTGATCTTTTGTAGTACACAGAAAGAGCTAGTTGCTACAGCAACTTGGTTTCCAAATAAACTGAAACAATCCATACTCATTTTAGGAAGTACAGAATGTATAAATACCAAAATTAGATACTTGCTTTTGCACTTTATTTGGCAAACAGTAAAATTGGACTTTAAAAAGAAGTAGGGGGTATACTCCTACCCTATATATACACACCACCTTGGAGTTTTACCAAGTTACCCCAAAAAAGAAAAAGAAAAATAATATTATTCACCATTAAATACACAGCCCTTTTATCAGAAAAATACCAGAATCTGTATGTATTTAGGATACAACATATAACTCCACTGGATTGACTATGCAATATTATCTTTAAACAAGAAACTAGGGGTAGATTTTCTTAGTCACCCCTCCTGGCTGGTGATCGAGCAGATTTGATCACCTACCTTTTATACAACTTGCCGATTGATAAATTTAAAAATCAGACAGGTTCTATAATTGAGCCACTCCACCAGTCACTGAAAAAGTAAATCTCTAGGTTTCTGGTGAAGACAGAAGGTAAAAAGGTTTCAGATGAAGAAACAGAACAGAGGAGAAATTTAAAATCTAGTACCAACCCTTTTGTAATATAATTATACTGATACACAGGAGCTGCAATCCATCCTGGCAGGAGTACAATATGAATGGTAGGGATTCAGATACCAGATATACAATGCGTCAAATCCTTCTTCCCACTGCACCAGGCAGGTTGGAGAGGTGGACAATTCACTACTACCTGTAATGAGAAGCTTCTTTATGGTGTCTGGTGCAACATAAATGAGATGCATGGAGTTCAGGTAGTTGAAGATCTCAAATGGGTTTATTAAACAGCTAACTATATACAGTACAGGGCTAACTATTTGCAGGTCTTACCTCTTGGTGTTACAGTGCAGAGAGAGACTGGCATGTAGTCACATGACCACATCCTGGTATTTAGCTCATTAGCATACTAAGATCTTAAAGGTACAGTACTTTTAAAGGCAATCATAAAACAGCACCCATTTTGCATCTTGCCAAAATTTTATTTCACCCCTGTAGTCTATCACACCACAAGTTAGACAGATCATTTTTGTTAAAAAGTCATTGGTAATTATTATGATGCACAGATAACATTAAGCTTGGTATAATGGCATCCTCAGTCAACATTCTGTGTTGGGGTGGGGGTGGGGGGGGGGGGGGGGGGCAGTGATTTCTTCCCAACTTTAAAAGAGCCTTCTGAAAACTTTGTAAATTCCAATATACCCAATTTTATTTTTTTTAAAAGCCAATTTTGAAAACAAAAATCAGACTGCTCAGGTGTGCTATTAGGCAGCAACATTTTAAAATGGTTTCTCTTTTCCTCATACCGCAAATTTTAGAGTAGGAGAGTAGAAATCTCTGAAGGCAACGTCATTACAGCATTAGGGAATCATATGATGGGCATAAAAATAATCCAGTCATCTCTCGCAAAAGGATGATTTCGATCTGCAAATGTTGCAGATAGTTGCATATGACATGAATTATATTTCAGTGATCAATGATACATTGAATTGATCAATATTTAATAGTTGCAGCAGTACACGTACAATCAATGCACTCTCCTCAGCAAAGCTGGTACCAATAACATCTCTTCTTGAGCAGTAAAAGGTTCCTCTTAGAAACAGTTTTGAGAGATCCCTTGATTACCTGTAGGCTTTGCAAGCTGCCAAACTACTTCCACCAATGGCCATAGTACACATTAATTCTGGATCACTGCCAAAATCTGGGACATGGTCCAAATATATTTGGAAGACACCAACTGATAATATAAGAGGTCTTCATGCACATTACATATACTAGGAAGTGTTTGTGCAAAATAGGAAAGTGATAAAAAAACGATAGGAAATTGTTACACCATACAAGCTGGTAACAGGCTGCCGGACTGTCCAGTATTTAGCCGTTTCTTTTACCAAAGAAGTTAGGCTGGAGGAGAAACTAATTGAATTAATGAATAGCTTGGTGACTATCAACCTCGTTTTTGAAAGTCATGGCCTACTAATATTGCATTAACATTCATAAAAAGAGAAGCAAACCGCAAAAGCATGAAATGTTCTTTAAATTATTCTATATCGATTATGCATGGATAATTCTTGGAGAGTAGAACAGACAAGAGCGAGCAGGCATGGAGAAAGTGGGACTGTACAAGTTCATGCAGCATTGTATTTTAGCTAAATAGATTTTTAATATTCATCACTACCAAAATTATGAAATCAAATTCAAATAGTCTGACTAAATATGTCATTCTGCATAAAGCTTTATGCGTGCTAAATAGCAACACACTATTCCCATATAGCTTTCCCACTTACACAAAATTTTAATATGATTTGGTTTTGTTTTAAGCATTGGAAATTGTGTTTGCCATCAATGCATAGATCATTCATTACTTATAGTTGCAACAAGTAGAGGCTGATTAGAATGCTGAAAAGCACTAATATGCGAGTGGTTGTTATCTCTATACGTTGCTTAATCTAACCAAATTATTTTAATTAACTGGTTATGTATGCACTGGTAATGAATATAATCTTAGAAAACATCACAATTGCTTCCAATGTATCATTATACCAGAGAGGGCCTTAAACATGGGATTAGTTGAAATCACACTTCCCAATATAAAGCTGTGCTGTAATTACCAGTTGGAGGTGAGCCAGTTTCGAACAGCTGGTTGGTTTATTTTTTCCCCTGCTATATTTTAAAATGTTTTGAAAGGTCCACTAAAATACTGTGGAAAAAGGAGATCCATAGACAATACTGGGTGCCTTGCACAATATGAGGTTTGCGTTATAAGGCAGGACGAGAGGGGTTTTGAAAATTACTACAGTTACTAATAAGAAGGGGCAGTGATATAAAAAAAAAAGTATATACCTTGAACCTGGTTCCAGCGCTGCTCCAGTGTCTGGTGGCTGCAGCTACTGCAGTCAGACTATTTGAATTTAATTTCATAATTTTGATTGGCCAACTTCAGGCGGCAGGATCCTAAATCGTATGGAAGGCCCACTGTTACCCATTTAAGTGCCTGATTGGAACTAAATTTGGTGGGCCTCCCGTACAAGATCTGGCGCGGGGATCTTGGCGTCGATTTCCCCCAATGTTGAGACCCTGCTGCCAGCACAAAATTCCATCCAAATGATTTTAAAAGGAAATTGAATGGGCCCTTGAAGGAAATAAACTTTTACGGCTACAGCGATCAAGCGGGAGGAGTGGGACTGACTGAATTGCTCCGCATAGAGCCAACATGTACTCGATGGGCCAAATGGTCTCCTTTTATGCTGTAGATGACTTCACTTGTAAAAACTGTTATCTTATATCCCGTGCACATTCTTCTTGCATTCCTTTTACAGCCCTTACTATTTCATTTGCATCCCTTTGATTTTTTTTCTTTCCCAGTCCATGGGATCTCCATTATTCTTTGCATATATGGAAGCCCTTATTCATTTTATCATATATCACTTGTTTTGTTGACAAGAGTTAATTAATTACACAGTAAAGCCTTTTTGGAGTATGTAGAGTCTTGTATTGTATTAATTATTTCTGAACACTTCATCTGCAGTTTTAGCAGTTCTGCCCAGTTTATTGTGGTCAATTTCTGTATCACCCCTAAGTCAGCCTTACAAAAATTAAAAAACATGGTTTGTGACTCACCTCTGTCTCAATTATGTGGTGGTCACTGTTAGCTAGGTGTTCCCTTATCATTGAATTGTTGACTAATTCCAGTATGATCCATCATCTCATTTATAAACAAAATGGGCCAGAATCTACTGTCAAAAGTAAAGGTGAAACTAAAGGCAGTCATTTAATGTGCAAAAGCCACACTGCAACTTCAGGCAAGGGCGGATGTATGGACGTGCAAAAATCCAGAAGTTTGCTGCCTGAAAACAACATCTCACTGATTCAGCATTGAACGGCATGAAAATCCTGCACTTGGATGCTAGATGCAGACCAACCTTGCCACAGAAAGGTACGGATTATCCATTTCAGTCTACATACACAATGTGATATCTTAATTAATGTCAAGCAACCTCACTGCACTGAAAAAGAACCTCTACAAGTGTGGTGTCTCATTCCTTTGGCTTTTAATTGTTGTTGGAGATTTTAAATATATTTAAATTTCCTCTATATTTTTCCTTTCCCCTCCCGATTTGCCATCGAATTTACTATCTCAACTTCGTTCCCCACCCATGCTCCCTCTCAATTTATTCATGGGATGGGGGCATCGCTGATCAGGCTAGCATTTATTGCGCATCCCCAATGTATCTGAAAGGGTTAATGTTTGAGAGAGAGTGTAACCCCTCCCACTGTAGTGCTAAGGATGTAGTAGTCACATGAATATCAGGCTTGCAAGAAGCTAGAAGCATCATGAGAGGTGTTAGCTGAACAGGCTTAATGAGACTGTAAATAATGATGTAAATAAAATAAACAAGTTACTATTTAGCCATACCAAGACACAGACATCTGTAACCAATGCTGGAACTACACTAACAATACACAATACCATGGCAATAGTGAAAACACCCAGAAATTATTGAAAGACCTCATTTCACACAGTAGCGCCAAGAATATGGCAGATCTTGAAGGGAGACTGCAAAGAGCTCCAGAGCTGCTCCATAGCCAAAGGAAGACACAGACAGATAGTCAGTTAGTAAGTCAGCCATGCAGGCATTCAGGCTGCACCACAGAAGTGTGTGGTCTGTGAGCAGAAACCGGGTCCAGCGATCGGGCTATGAGTCACAGCACCAAGCAACGTTCAAGGATTGGGTGAGAAACCTTTTGGAAAGGCTGCATTTAGTATTTAACTGTGTCTCCTGCCCAGTGCACTAAGAAAAAAGGTCGATCCCTTACAAGGCTGAGTCCGGAGTCAGCAGCCATTACTCGAGCAGACCACAGAGGAAAAGCACGGGAACACATTAAAAGAGCAGGCAATTTCCAAAAAGAGTGGGAACGCTTCCATTAAAACGAAGATGAATTTCTGAAAAGGAAGAGAATTCCTGAAGAGTTAGGAAAAAATGGATTTGAAATATACAATGCCTGAAAGCTTCCAGAATTCTGAAGGACCCTATCAGATATAGAATTAGTCATTGTAGAGAAAAATATTTCGAAGATTTAGAATAACTTTTCAACTACACACCAGATCTGAGCCCGAGTAAGTGAATACTCTATAATATTCCATGGGTGCAAGGAAAAGGAAAGGCAAGGTTTAAATGAAGAGAATTTTGATGATGTGTTGCAAGCCTTCGACAAATACTTTAATTTAAGATGTAATAAGATCCTGGAACGAGCAAAATTTAATAAAAGGATGCAGAAGCTGGGCAAATCGATGGACACGTTCATTAATGATTTGTGCAGATTGGCTGAGGAATGTGACCATGGAGATCTGAAGTCTGAGTTATCGGGGACTGAATAGTGATGGGAATAGCTAATGAGTCTTTATGATATCTCTTAGTCAAGAGAGGACCTTTCTCTGGAGAAAGCAATTCAGACGGTGCGACCGGCAGAGGTCCAAAGACAAAATAGAGCCATCCTGCGGGCTGAAGAGAAACCTTGGATCAGAAAGAATCCAATGATGGTACAGTTCCTGCAGCCCAGGATGGAAAAGCAATTCACAGATAGGGTGGTATACTCGGGGTGGGGGGAAGACAAGATGCTGTGAAACCCTGCCAGTGCTGTGGAGCCAGAAAGACCCGTAGATGTAAACAGTGTCCTGCTAATGAAGCTGAATGTTTTAATTGTGATAAGACAGATCATTTTGGAAAGAAGAAGAAGTGCCAGAGCAAGACTTCTTCTCACAGAAATGCCAGGCAAAAAGTCTTCACACATAGAGCTGTGAATGAAGTGGAACAACTTCCAGTGGAAGGCAAACCAGGAGACTTCCTAGGGGAAATTAATGATACCAATCAGGCATTCTGGACAACAGATATTAATGTCAAGGGACATATTACTAATTTCAAATTAGACACAGGTGCATGTGTCAAAGTTCTGTCAGACCAGGAGCCATGGTGGTCGACACATCATCTGATGGTTGTCGGCATTCATGTCCAGGAGGGATTAAACTGAAGGTCAAAAGAAAGCTACAAGCTACACTTCAATATAGTGGAAAACAGATAACGGAAACCCTATACGTTCTAAAAAACCAAGAGTTTCTCTGGTTAAGCAGAAAAGCATGCTTAGTGTTACAAACAGGTAGTTAACTAATTTAACTTTTTTTAAAAAACAGATTTCTCTATACTTCCAACCACCTGTCCGTAAACAGATTAGTGATTGAATTTTTCCCTCCCTTAAATCCTGACTAGTAGAGGGCCGCCACAACAACGTGGTTGTTAAGGCTAAATCAAAAAAGTAGGGTTTATTGACACACACTCAGTTGGGAAGGGGTTTAACTTCGCAACACACGCTCACAAACCTACAAGGAAAGGTTAAAGGCATAAAAAAGGCAAAGCCATTTACTAAATAGAAAATTGGCTTATCTATAAACAAAGATGAATTTCAATTGAAACTAGAGTCCATTTTAATTCATAGAAAGTCCAAAACTGGAGATCACCAACTGGAAAAGGAGCTGTTGGAAATACTTCCCTTACACTTTCTCCTTCTTGCACTCTGAGGTAAATGGAGGTAGCTTAATCACTGAAGTCACATTTTTTTGATGGACAGAAAGCTGGCAGAAAAGATTTTGCTATTTTTGCAGAGTGTGTCTTTTTTTTTCCCCTCGCTGCTTTTGCAGATTGTGGCTTCTTTTTAATTTTCTTGCTGGAAGGCCTTAGAGAGAAGTTAATGCAATTTGAAGGCAGCTCTGGTTCTGAACGAGACAGCTGTGGTTTGAACAAGCTGTACCCTGAACTGCGACAGTTTCAAATCCAGGCACACTAAAAAGGGTGGCTTCTGGGTCCTGTGACTGGATCCCTTCAAATAGTTGTCCCATCTGATCTCCCTCCTCCATTTTAACAAGTGGAACACAGAAGTAAAAAAAAACTTAAACATGCTGTATAAAATGGTGGTTGACAACCCAAGTGCACAAAACACAATTTACAGTTGGTTCTCATCTGTTCATGACATTAGACCTACATTTAATCAGAAAGGCAGATGAAATCAAACAGCCAAAGTCCAATAGTTGCTTTCAAGCAGACTTTCCAAAGCTACTTTCAGATCTAGGAAGACTGAAGACCAAGTATAGCATTACGTTAAAAGAGATGCCAGGAAGATACAACACCCATTAATGAACAAATTACAAAATTAGCTGGAAGAAATGACCAGAAGGGGTCATTTCTCCCGTCATGAAACCAAGAGTGGTGTTTGCCTATGGTTCCAATTCCAAAACCAAATGGTAATCTTTGTATCTGTGTGGACCTAGCGCAGCTTAAAGCCATGACGAGAGAAATCCATCCTACGTTTTCAGTAGATGACAGCCTGGCAAAGCTATCCAAAAGCATAATGTTCACTAAACTCAACACGAATAGTGGCTTTTGGTAGGTTCCATTGGACGGGAAATCAAGATTACTCACAACATTTATCATACCATTCGGAAGATTTTGCTTCAATTGGTTATCATTCGGTATAAACATTATTACCTGAAATCTTCCAAAGAACCATGTCCAAAATTCTGCAGGGTCTCAAAGGGGTGATTTGTCACTTGGATGGCATCCTGGTCCATGGTAAATCTGTCGAAGAACATGACCAGAGAGCAAAAGCAGTTCTGCATCATCAAGAAGGGTTGACACGTAATGACAAGTGTAAATTTTCCAAAATGTCCATTCATTTCTTGGGATGCATTGTAAGTGTAGGATTGAGTTTATTTTATTACAGGACTGTTAGAACTTAGTTGTAAGTATATCGGTTAAAATTGTATTCTGTATGTAACATAACCACAAAGCATGATTTTAGCTAAAGTTCTGTACAAGTCATGTAATGTCGAGAAGCAATGGAAGGGGTTAATGCAGACTATATAAAGACCCTTTATTTAAAAGTCATTAGACTGTGGATTATCCCACAGAGACGGTTAGCTTTTTAACTAATAAAAGATTGTCAACATGTCTAGCTGAATAGCTGTGAAACGGGACAAGTGCATATCAATCTCGTTAAGTGGTCATTGTTGATGAATAAACAGCAAGGAAGCACGAATCTGGAGCCCCTCGAATGACAATGACCTAAACCAGGCTCAAGGTACCATCATGGAAGGGCAGTTAGGTAATGACTGACCAATCAGATAGACAGAAACAGAGTTTGACTGAATATGGCACATAGCCAAGCTGGGAACAGTGTATAAAATAAGGATTTGTAACATACTAAGCACGCATCATCAAGAAGACAGACTTCAATCAAGAAACAAGGCACTCAGTTAACAAGATATTCCATCATTAACTCAACTGCTGACCACTGCCCTATACCAAATATTTGTGCTTATTCTGGAAAACTTGTGAAGCTTGTGAAAACGCCCTCGTACCTGTGTGGTTTTGTAGCTAGTCTGAGCTGGAAGTCTCTTTTAAATCTGCTCTCCCAACTTAGTCTGCATTTATAATTGGCCTAAGTCTTACAATTAAATTAAAGCAAAGGCCAGATCTTACATAAGTAGTGAAGGTATAATGGCGGATCTGCAAAAGACAAGAGCCATTAATGAGTTTCCATCTCTAACTTCAGTCCAACATATCCAAAGATTCTTTGGAATAGTGAATCAATTGGCAAAATGTTTACCCAATTTGGCACTGGTAACAGAACCATTACAACTCTTGAAAAAAGATCAAGCGTGCTGTTCGAACACATACAACAAACAAGCATTTCAAAGAATTAAGAAGATGCTAGTCTCGCCAGAGATATGAGCACACTACAACCCTTCATTACCAACTACAATTGCAGCAGATGCCACATCTACAGGGTTAGGGGCAGTCCTCTTTCAAGAACAGCAAAATGAATGTCAAAGATCAATATTTTATGCATCTAGAGCTTTGTCCAAGACAGAGACAAGGTAAGCTATCATTGAAAAAGAAGCACTTGCAGACACATGGGCTTGCAAGAAGTTTTCTGATTACATTATTGGCTTGAAAGTGGTTATAGAGACAGGCCACAACCCTTGGATTCCTTACTAGATGAAAAGGAAATTGCAAAGATACCTCCAAGAATTCAGGGATTCCAATTAAGGTCGATGAGATATACCTACGAGATAGTATATGTTCAGGGAAAGATACAAACTTCTGCTGATGCATTATCAAGAACAACTGCTAACGATTCAGCACAACAGGGCATTAACTTTGTTGAAGAGATAGTCATGTGCACAGTACACAGAGACACAATGGGCAGCAAGTACACAGAAACTTCAAGAAATTCGGCACACTCAAAAGGGGATGAGGAATGCATTCAGATAAGACAGTATTGTCCATGAGGTTGGCCACAGAAATGCCTTGGTGGGAAGATAATGAAAAAATTCTCTTAAATTCAGGAGACACTTCCCAATCATAGACGATTTGCTGGTATATAACGACAGACTGGTCGGTCTACGATCAGATTTCTTGGCAAGAATCCATGGGAATCACAAAATGCAGAGCGCAAACTCAATCATCTGTTTGGTGGCCAGGTATAGCCAAAGATTTTGAAATTGAATTGCCAGGTATGCGTGGTACACAGATTAGACCAGAGGGAACCACTGGTAACTGCACAATTTCCAAACAGATCATGGGAACGTCTAGGAATGGATTTATTTATGTACAATGAAAAATCTTACATCATATCAATTATTTCTCAAGATGGATTGAAGTGAAAAGATTGTACTCAACAACAGAATCTGTTATTAGAATTTCACAGGAAATCTTTGCAACACATGGTATTCCTGACGAAATTGTGTCAGACAACAGAGCAAATGAATACTTCACATAATTTGTGAGGAACTGAGTATTTGAACATCTCAAGTTCCCCTCAAATCGAATGGTGAAGTGGAGGGGAGTACAAACTATTAAATCATTGAAGAAGAAGAACAAAGATCTTCCCAATGCATTACTGAATTATCGATCTACTCCACCGTTATGTGGACTTTCACCTTCTAGCTGTTAATGGGGAGGAAGCCAAAAACTCAACTTTCTATTCTACCCGGGGCTAAACATACAAGACTACAAAAACGTTCAAGACAGAGAGAAGTCTTACAGGAAGCAACAAGCTCGCAATTCTAAGAAGAAATTTTGTACCAGAGACCTACCAATCTTAAAAGGAAGATGAAAAGATAGCGATACAAGATAGAGGACCTGAAGGTAGAGCCATCCAGAGAGATGAAGTTCATCCGAGATCTTCTGTAGCACTCACTCGAGGGTACTATATGCCAAAATAGGAGAAATGTTATTCCTATACCTCAAACACAACAACCAGTGATATAGCTGGAAGAGCCAGATGATGATCAAGAAACCCAGAGGCAACAGGATACTACAAACATTGGTCAAGGACATCCAAGTCTTCGAACAAGACGTTCAAGAAAGACTACACATCATCCAAGGGCAGGGGCGGAGGGGGGGGGGGAGGGAGATGTCATATAAGGGTCTGAAAGGGTTAATATTTGAGACAGTAAGAGTAACCCCTCCCACTGTAGTGATGATGATTTAATAGCCACATAGGCATTAAGTTTGGAAGAAAGAAGCATGAGAAGTGTTAGCTGGACCTGCTTAATAAGAGTGTAAATAGTTATGTATATAGAATAAACAAGTTACTATTTAGTTTAGTTTAGAGATACAGCACTGAAACAGGCCCTTCGGCCCACCGAGTCTGTGCTGACCATCAACCACCCATTTATACTAATCCTACACTAATTCCATATTCCTACCACATCCCCACCTGTCCCTATATTTCCCTACCACCTACCTATACTAGGGGCAATTTACAATGGCCAATTTACCTATCAACCTGCAAGTCTTTGGCATGTGGGAGGAAACCGGAGCACCCAGAGGAAACCCACGCAGACACAGGGAGAACTTGCAAACTCCACACAGGCAGTACCCAGAATTGAACCCGGGTCGCTGGAGCTGTGAGGCTGCGGTGCTAACCACTGCGCCGCCCCTGCGCCATACCAAGACTCCGAGACATCTGTAAACAATGCTCAAACTATGCTAACAACAATACACAACACCCAACTGTCCAAGAAGATGTTAGTGAGCTACTTCTGAGACCACTGCAGTCTACGTAGTGTAGATGCACCAGTTCCATTAAGGAAGGGGTTCCAGGATTTTGGCACAGGGACAGTGAAGGAATGATACTATATTTCCAAGTCAAGATGTGTAACATGGAGGCTACTTGCTGTTGGTGTTCCCCTGCACCTGCTGCCCATTTTCTTCTAGATGGTAGAAGTCACAGGTTTGGAAGGTGCTGTCGAAGGAGCCTTGGTGAGCTGCTGCAGTGCATCTTGTAGATGGTACACACTGCTGCCACTGCGCACTAATGGTGGATGGAGTGAGCATTTAAGGTGGTGGATGGAATGTTAATCAAGCTGCTTTGTTCTGGATGGTGTCAAGCTTCTTGAGTGTTGTTGGAGCTGCACCCATCCAGGCAAGTGAGAGTATTCCATCATACTCCTAACTTGCGCCCAGTAGATAGTGGACAGGCTTTAGGGAGTCAGGTGGTGAGTTACTCATTGCAGAATTCTCAGCTTCTGACATGTTCTCATGGCCACTGTATTTATTGTGTCCGGTCAGTTAGGTTTTTGGTCAATGGTAACCCTTAGGATGCTGATGGTGGGGAATTCAGTGATGGTAATGCTTTTGAATGTCAAGAAAAAGGTGGTTAAAATTCTTTTTTTGGAGCTGGTCATTGTCCAGCACTTGTGTGGTGCAAATGTTACTTGCCACTTATCAGCCCAAGCCTGAATATTTTCCAGGACTTGGTGCATGCTGACACAGGCTACTTCAGTATCTGAGGAGTTGCAAATGGTACTGCACACAGTGCAGCCATCAGCAAACATACCCACTTCTGACCTTATGGAGGGAAGGTTGTTGATGAAGCAGCTGAAGATGGTTGGGGCTAAGACACTACCCTGAGGAACTCCTGCAGCAATATCCAAGAGCTGAGATGATTGGCCTCCAATAACCACAACAGTCTTCCTTTGTGCCAGGTATGACTCCAACCAGTGGAGAGCTTTCCCCGATTCCCATTGACTTCACTTTTGCTAGGGCTCTTCAATGCCACACTCGGTCAAGGGCAGTCACTCTCGCCTCACTTCTGGAATTCAGCTCTTTTGTTAATGTTTGGTCCAAGGCTGTAATGAGGACTGATGCCGAGTGGCTCCAGCAGAACCCAAACTGAGCATCGGTGAGCAGGCTATTTCTATCTAAGTGCTGCTTGATTACCCGGTCAACTACACCTTTCATCTCTTTGCTCATGATTCTAATTTACAATTCCTGGTTTATAATTTGTACTGTTCTCAATTCTTGAAAAAAATGGCTTAGTTAAGGAGATACAGTTCCTTGCTCAATTCACACAGATCTCAGATGCCCTGGAGAGGGCCATTTCAATCTCCCACCCACGGCAACTTGCTATACAAAAGCTCACAGAACTTAAATGGCTAAGGGCAAGTCTAACAAATCATGGGTGCTGTTTGTTGACTGGCTACAGTAAATTCTGGTCCACTACTACAGAAAATAATCTCAGATGCGTGCAAGAATTTGCTGTCTTTCGTACCTCAAATGGTTCTGCTTCTCCTAGTCTGAAAATGGAAGTCTCCCTTTATAACCACCCTATCAATCAGGAGGTCTCTCGATAACTCCCACTAAAGTCTTTCATTTCTTTCTATTCCATATTTCAACCCAGAGAGGTTTCTACTGCCTGTTTGCCCTGACTGAGTGCCCCCTCTATCTAATGGAGGTAAATCATGCAGGGTCATGTATTACTGTGGTGCCAAATCCTACCTTCACAGCCTTTACTTCATAATTTCATTGATATGTTGAGGTGACAATCATCTGAGTGAATTGCTTTAATGTTATTTGAGACTATACCCCCTGTGGCACACATCTGCGCATTTTGCTGATGCTACACCAGCTGTAATGGCTTGATAAAAGCCAAATCGGAGATGGGTCTCCATGCCAACAGGAGGTGCAAGCACCATCTCATTTAAATAACATTGTCATCAGAGTTAGGATTGCCTCAGAGAGCAGCGGAATAGAAATTGAATACAGCACAAGACAATGCTTTCGAATCTCCACATGGTGCTCTGTACAGGACAAGGCAAGGCTGAAAATTGTTCCAAAAGCAGAAACAAATATATCCTGCAAAAAGTATAAACTTCCAATATTTCTTACCTCTTGGTTAAAATCTTTGCAAGATCCATAGTCATTGCAACTGTAGGGAGTCAACAAAAGATAAATCAAATAATTAATATGCCACCTTCATTTCATTCCAGATAAGAGGTTATTGCAGAGTGTTGCACTTTCTTTTGACTAGTTAGGACATGATTAACAACCATCCTTGACTGAAGAGCTGTTCAGTTAAAAGAGCTTCAGTAATAAAACACATCCAGAAGACCAATAAGACAACAGAGTTATTGCTTCTATAAGCAGATGTCTAGATTAAGTTGCATTTATTATATACAGTCAGGAGAAATTATATTCCTTGGACATATATTACATCTTCTACACAAATAAGCCACACAGAATATAATTATCAAACAAGATATTTGCAAAGACTAAAGTTTACCTTTCTATAACAGCTATTATTTTCTCATAACCAGTAAAGTATTTCTTTTGTTTTTCACTGGCAGCCTGTCAAGCACCAAGTGAGGTCAGAACTGTTCTGGAAAAAGCAAATAAAAGCATCCATCTGTGAATGACTGTGGAACCCTGTCATAAACATGATTTCATTTACAGATCCAAATGAATCCTTTGAGTAACTTTCACTGTCTTTCTGGAATGTTCCTCTGAAATGTTCCAAGTGACATATTTCAGGTATGATTTACTGTAGAAGGACATTAACAACTAGCATGAATGTTTGATGATGGTTAAACTTCAGATTCCTGCTCATTATTCTGTCAAAAATAAAACTGTACTGTTTGTGCCAGCAGGTGCCTGAAAGTAAATGTTGTTCTGCCTCCAGGTATTTCTCCTGGTCACCTACATGGTCAGAATTTGTTTATTAATAGCACACTTTGGCAGTTGAGCAGAAACAAACCAGAAAATTGCATTTTTAAAAAACCATCAGCACCAACCTGGAATTAAAAATGTTGTAATTTCAGAAGACAACCAGGCTATCTAATTAAACCCTTGCCTGTGCAAATATTGCACCACATTCAATCACACTACATAAAACAAAAATTACTTCACCATTCTTACCCACTGCCCACCATTGCAAAAACATTATACCACAACCCCTGTTGTGCACAATTGGGGCTCCATTACTTGCACTGAACTGGAGACTGTATCATTCATACATCTTACTGTGATCATAGCCTTTTCTTCCATTCATTAAGCTTGAATAGAGCCCTGGATACAGAGTCAAGACACAAGTACAATTAAACACAAAAAGGTGGTTCATTCAATTTGCAGCTCACATGCCACACAGTAGACTACTCAGATGTCACACACTCTCCAGTTTATCTTATCTAGCGGCATTATCTAGAATAGAAAATCTTATTTCAGTACAATTTGACTGCAACTAAATGTTGCTTGCTCGAAACTTACTCACTTTCTCCAAAATGCAGGCAGAAGGGGAGAACTCCTTCTCCCAGTACACATGGCAGGAAAGTAAAAAGACTTCCTCCATAATAGAACAGGTTAATAAACAATTTGAAAAAAACCCTACAAATTTGAAACAAATACCGATTGATGCAGGTGCACAACAGGTTTATCAGCAAATGCTAGGGGAATCTTTATAGATGCATTTCCCATATTTTCTGCTTTTGATACATTACACATACTCTTTATTCATGGACATGGTTATACATGGCATTATCAGTTGCTGGTCTTTTAGTATAACAATGTATTATCATCCCTTCACATCATATGAAGCTGTATCCAAACTGTGCCAAAAAAAAGTGATTCTATTGAATTTGATTATTAAACACACCCCAGCAAAAGTTTGAACAAAATTAAAAGTGGATTCCTTGATCCCAATGACATGTGAATTTTAACCCTATTCACCCAATTTCCACCAGACAGGGCAACTGTGCTTAATGGCCTGAGTGACTTACTCACCAATTGCCCAGCTGGATCTTGACAACCTGATTTTAAACTGCTCTGTGCACACTGCAAAGGCACACATCTGAACCCAGTGGGGTCCTCCTCTAAAATATACCCATTTGGATCAGAGGGCATCAGACTCCAACTGCGATTTTAAACTCAGGCCTGAGTGAGGATACTGCTCAGGCTATAAGGATTGGGACATGAAGTCCCAAATGACAAGATTTTTTTTTTTAAACTTCTCTTTTTGTGACGGCAAGAGGTATAGTAGTAGATTGACGGCATGGTAATGAGGCCTGGTGGTTGAAATCTCTATGGCCTCATGCTGCCTCCGGGCTGCTCAGAAACAAACTGACTCCCAATGGAAATCAAAATGGATACCTAGATTTGAGTTAACAAGATGTCATTTTTTTCAATGAATTTGTCTATTAAAATGGAACACAGTTGGGTGCACACTACAGCAGAAAAAAGGGGCAGGGTATCTGACACACAAGGCAGGAGAATAAAGCAATCAACATATGAAGCTGGAATTTTCATGGTCCCTAAAGGCAACACATCAGACAAAAGAGCTCGTGTGATAGATTTAAGGACAGTTATAAATATAGGGAAAGAACAGAGCACAGGAAATATTATTTAAATTAGTGGTTGTAAGTCTATAGTGTCATGCAAAAGCTTTCCAATCACATTACGTGTAGCGATAATTCAAAAGCTGCTCCACAAAAAGACAAAGAAGCCACAAGACTTCAGCTCATTTAAGTGTACAACATGGATGAAAGCACAATGTTTTCCAGGCAGTTATTGCACAAGTAATTAGCAGCAAATTTAACTCAGTAAAGACACTGGAATTACAGCAATTACTCCAGGCATGCATAAGCTTACTTGGGATTGGAATTTTTAAAAAACTGACAATGTGCAACAATCCTTTTACAGTGCTGATAGTAGCAATCGTTAAACCTGGCTGACTTCACTCAAGTAGGTTTATTAACCCAATGCTTGTGACCCAGGAACAACAACATGCAGATAACAAGGGTCATTCATTTAAAAAGACCCTCACAGCATTCTAACAGTACCTTAAATGATTGAAGAGGTTTTGTTTCTACTTCCCTAGCCGGAAGTTCATTTCATGTATGACACTGTTTGATAAGAACTTTTTGACTTTGGTCCTAAACTTCTGTCTCATTTAAATTTGTGCCTCCCCACCCCCGGTCCTATCAGTTTTTAAAGTAGTATTCCATATTCACCTTTCTAAATTGTTTACTTGGCTGTGTAACTCCAAAAGGCAACTTCCTAGTCTTCTTCCAAAGCTTAAACGTCTGTTTTTCTTGTTGCTTCTCGTAACTCAGTCATCTGATTTTCTGGCTTTTCTCTGCACTCCCTCCAGGGACTGAATGAGAAGAAAGTTTTTATTAATTGGACAGGGCCAGGCAGCCTCAACATTTACTTAGAACTCAAACATTGGGTGCATCAAGTGTTTCTGTAGGTTTACACAGAGGTGTCAAACATTCAATGTGTAGGTGCTCAGCAGGAGCCTGTAATGTCGTTCAATAATCCTGCTTTCCGGTGATGAAATTATAGAAACCAGGATACTTAAAAGGGAAAAAAAAAATACTGCTAGGACAATTTTTAAGAAAAAAAAAATCAGCCTACAGATGTCTACACCCCTGAATACAAGTGATCAGCAGAGAGAAATCAAAGACACGTTTCCAGCACTTCGTTTTTATTTCAAATTTCCAGCATCTGCAGTATTTTGCTTTTATTTTACACAAAAGCAGAACTTGATCCTGATCGCCAGAAGACAAGACAGTTCTTTGGATCGTGATGCAGTACTTTGAAAAGACAAAACGAATATGTTCCCCAGGGAACATTGCTAACTGCCTTAAGAATGACAATTGGATAAGGCTAACAAGAAAAGGAAGTCTCACTTAACAGAAACCTCATTTCTCAATGTATTTAGATGCTACATCTGTATCATTTATATGTGGATTCTGTAATAGTGAAGTTTTTTTTAAATTCATTCATGGGATGTGGGCGTCGCTGGCCAGGCCAGCATTTATTGCCCATCCCTAATTGCCCTAACTGAGTGGCTTGCTAGACTATTTCAGAGGGCACGTAAGAGTCAACCACATTGCTGTGGGTCTGGAGTCACATGTAGGCCAGACCAGGTAAGGACAGCAGATTTCCTTCCCTAAAGGACATTAGTGAACCAGATGGGTTTTTATAACAATCGACAATGGTTTCATGGCCATCATTAGACTAGCTTTTTAATTCCAGATTTATTAATTGAATTCAAATTCCACCTTCTGCTGTGGTGGGATTTGAACCCATGTCCTCAGAGCAATACCCTGGGTCTCTGGATTACTAGTCCAGTGACAATACCACTATGCCACCGCTTTCCCAGTAAACTATTTTTACTTGAACAATGTTCTGAACAGATACATATTGCCAAAATGCCTGCATCCACAGGAAGCTGTAGGACAGTAAACACTATTCATATCATTCTACGCCTACTGATTTTCCGTGGCTCAGTTGGTAGTACTCTCGTCAGAGCTAGAAAGTTGTGGGTTCAGAACTTGAGCGCAAAAATCAAGGCCAACACTTCAGTACAATACTGAGGGAGTGCTGCACTGTCAGAGTACCACTTTTTGGTTGAGACATTAAACCAATGCCCCATGGTACTACTTTGAAGAGTAGGGGAGTTATCCATTTCCTGCCAATATTTATCCCTCAAATCATCATATTATCTGGTTATTACATTGCCGTTTGTATGTGCTTCCTGTGTGCATATTGGCTGCTGCATTTCCGATACTACAATAGTGATTAAACTTCAAAAGTAAAGTACTTAATTAGCTGTAAGGTGCTTTGGGACATCCTGTGGTCATGAAAGGTGCTATATAAATGCAAGTCTTTCCTTTTTCTCATACTGTACTCAGAGAGTAAGTATACATATTGGTTTGGATGGTGTAGTGGCATGCTTATTTGTTTTCTTCAACTTCCAGTTTGTGGTTACAGACTGAAACACCATACAGGCAAAACCTTCTGTGGACCACCAGAAAGGAAGTACACTCAAAACCAGATGTGTTTAAAAAGTGGGCAAAATTTTGTATTACAGTAAACTGCACAGAACTGAAATACTGCTATTTTCGTTTCTTTCTTGTCCACAACTATTATATCAATTTGATTAATCTTGTATGGTGCTTATAATCATAGCAGTAAAATTGCCCTACATGTATTATTTCAGGACATAAATATTACATTTAGTTATTTAGAATGTGCGTGAGCCTTCCTCCACTGAAATACCAGTGTTGCCAGTGAAATACCGACCACCACAATTGGGGATGGGGAACATTCTGCAAATCAGTTGTATTCTCCAATCAAAACGGCAGATTCCAGACATATCCTGTCATTAGTTCTGATTGATTACAAGCCTGAAGGATGATTTCCTAAAATTACTTTCAATTTTCTGAAGGGCAACATCATTGCGCTTTCATATTGCGACACAAGGTGCTACAAAATGTTGAGAAATTACTACATTAGTGCCAATTTGTTCAGAATATTTGGGTTTAATCCTTGTAATTTTGAATTTCTATTGATGTTATTAGAATTTATTTCAGTTACTGATTTTAGAAACTACATAAAATTATAATTGGTAACTTTACAATAGAATTAGAATTATGCAGCATGGAAAGACACCATTCAGCCCATCATGCCTGTGCCAACTCTTTAGAGCCATCAGTTAGGTACACTCCCCTACCCTTTCCCCATAGCCCAACAAACTTTTCATTCAAGTCTGAAAAACTGCTCACTACTGCTCGACTTTCTGCCCCTTGACCAATTTCACATCCATGCGGTAATTGTCTTGAATTCCATTGACTTCAATTTTTTTAACAAAGTCGATTATGTGGCACTTTATCAATTGCCTTTTAAAAGTCCATACACGCATCAATCCACTACCCTCAGCCACCCTCCGTAACTTCAATAACACAATAAAGTTAGTCAAACGTGAGTTTGTGCTGGCTTTCATTATTTTTTCACATGGCAATTAATTTCATCCCTGGATTAATGTCAAAAGTTTCTCCACCATCACAATTAAACTGGATGACCTGTAATTTCGGAGTTTATCCCTCTCCCTTTTTTCTGAATAGGAGTGTAACATTTATAATCCTCCAGCACCAGTCCCATATCTTAATGATCGGACAATTGCGGCCAGAGTCTCTATAATTTCCACCTTTACTTCCCCGAGCATCCCACGATGTATTCCATCTGGACTGGTTGACTTTTCTACTTTGAAGACTGCCAGCCTTTTAAACAAGCTCCTCTATTTTATCCTAATTTCTATACTTCCTCCTTTATTGCTACATTGGCAGCATCTTTTCTTTACTGATGACAGATGAAAAGTACTAATTTAGTATCTCAGCAATGTCCTCTGCCTGCACAAGACCTCCTTTTTGGTCCAGAATTTAGCCCACCTTCTTTTGACTATCATGTTTAACGTGGTGGCCTGAAGATCTACCGTGCTCAGTGTGCTTCCAATACTTCTCTGATCTTCAATCCTCCAAATTCCACTGGATTCCTTTGTTCTCTTCTGCTGTGGCCTAACCAGCATTTTCTACAGTTCCAGCATTACATCCCTGCTTTTGTATTTTATGCCTCGGCCAATAAAGGAAAGCATTCCATATGCCTTCTTCACCACTCTCTGTCCTGCCACCTTCAGGGATCTATGGACATGCATGCCAATTCATTACAGTATCTAGGTTTCTTTATGCCCCTCATTCATACAAATTGAACTCTGCTACACAACCATTTTTGAATCCCCATCAATATGCTGGGGGTTACTATTCATTCATCAGAAACTGAACTGGATCAGTCACATAAATACTGTGGCTATAAGAGCAGGTCAGAGACTGGGAATTCTGCAGCAAGTAAGTAACTCACCTCCTGACTCCCCAGAGTCTGTCCACCAGCCATAAGGCACAAGTCAGGAGTGTGATGGAATACTTTTCACTTGCCTGGATGGGTGCAGTTCCAACAACACTCAAGAAGCTAGACACCATCCAGGACAAAGCAGCCCGCTTGATTGGCACCTCATCCACCACCTTCAATATTCACTCCCTCCACACACAGTGGCAGCAGTGTGTACCATCTACAAGATGCACTGCAGCAACACACTAAGCCTCCTTTGACAGCACCTTCCAAACCAGCGACATCTACCACCTAGAAGGACAAGGGCATCAGGTGCATGGGAACACCACCACCTGCATGTTCCCCTCCAAGCCACACACAAAACTGACTTAGAAATATAATCGCAGTTCCTTCACTGTTGCTAGGTCAAAAATCTGGAACTTGCTCCCTAACAGCACTGTGGTATAATTAGACCACATCAATTCAGCAATTAAAGAAGGTTGCTCACCATCACCACCATGAACACCTTCTCAAGAGCAATTAGGATTGTTACAACCGGGTGAGGAAGGGGTCTCACACTCCCCTTTTGCCCTTTCCTGGTTTGGCAATAACAGGGTTTATCTTTTCAAACAGTGACTTTTAGATTACCCCCTCTGAGTCTTTGCTCACTGCTCTCTAATTGTAATTGCAAATGAATCAGGTTTTCTTAGGTTTAAACAAGAAAGATGTAAGTTTATTAGGCTTGCCACTCTAACTCGGTTAAAATTACTAAAATACATGACACAACCATGCCAGCATGCATACAAGAGAAACACACACACAAATAGACACAGAGGGGGAGAAAGAATTAGTCTGGGGTGGGGGGCAACGGTGAAGTAGGGCTGACAAATGAAATTCGGTGACTGTCTTTGTTTTTGATGTAAAGTCATTGGTTGAAGTTGAGATCTTGGAGTTCTCGCTGGGGCCCAGTGCACAATTTCAAGCTTGCTTCTCTGGCACCAGAAGGCTGAAGAGGTGCTCTCTCTTAAAGCTTAAGCTGCTATCATGGGTCCCCGGAACTTCGCTTGAGAGGGAGATCTTCCTCTTTGGTTCTCAACTTGCATTCTGTTACCTTTCTGTGAGGCACAATTCAAACAGTCCCCAGTCTGGCCAGCTGGTAAGTCACATGACCATCTCTTTGTTTGAGACAGCATCTTCTGGGAGGGCTGTTGATTTCAAAACTTCCCAGACACACTCGGTTGGTGTGGCGTTCTGACCATTACACAGACAAAAAGAGAGTGTTGATTATTATGATTGCCCAGACCAATCTTGTTAATTGAATCAGTGAGCACTTCCATTGTCATAATAAAAACAAGAAATGCTGGAATCACTCAGCAGGTCTGGCAGCATCTGTGGAAAGAGAAGCAGAGTTAACGTTTCGGGTCAGTGGCCCTTCTTCAGCACTTCCATTGTCTCTCTATTCAACTGTCTCTTAGAATGCAAATGTGTGACCATATTTTCAGCTGGTTAGCTCTGTTGTTTTTTTTTTAAAAAAACAAGTTATGTGCAACGTCCAGTTAAAGAAAAAAGTTCCAGTAGTGTCCCATATGGCGAAAGTAGTGTTTGCATTTGGCAGGTGTGGTTTCTGTCACAGGATGGACAGTAAGTGCTGGCTTTTCTAGCAATGCCTACGTCCCAGGAATGATTAGAACAAAAATTAAACTTCTCGATCTCTATGCTCAGCTCCAATCCACACATTGGGATCAAAATCTAACAGCAATGCTGTCATTGTGTGGTGTAAAAATATCTAACTTTTATTTGAAGGCCAAACAGCAGCTTTCTAACTTTTCCCAAATGTCCCACTGAACTATGGCCCCACCATCAAACACCAATCATTTGCTGGACTGTCACTAATCTCATCTCTTCAGAGCTCTTCCTCCCACGATATCCAATCTCATTATTCTCCAGGTCATACAATTGATTTCTACTCCTTGGCAAGATTCAGAGATAGGACTGCTAAGACAAAGCCCATAGCTTTGCAAGAGCAAAATACTGCAGATGTTGAAACTCTAAAATGAGAAAGTGCTGGAAGTACTCGGCAGGTCTGGCAGCATCTGTGGAGAGAGAAAAACAGAGTTAACATGAGGAATTTTGAGCTGGTGGCGAGGGTCTTGACATCGGAGGAAACCGACGCAGAGATCCCTGCGTCGGTTCTTGTATGGAAGGCCTGAAAAATTTAACGCCAATCAGGCACTTAACTGGACAGCAGTGGGCCTTCTGTACAATTTAACACCCCACCGCCAGAGGTCCTCGCCTTGCAGAACTGCCAGCCAGAGGCCGGCAGCTGCAGCACCACTGCAGAGGAGGTGGCTGCTTCTGTAGCTACAGCAACCAGACACCAAGGAATGGCTTGGAACCAGGCTGAAGGTTGGTCAGGGCAGGAGAGGCTTTGCGGGGTCGGCAGCAAGGGCAGGCGGGGGGGCCCTCAAGGGGCTCCCCCCCTTCCAATGTCAGGACCCTTGTTCGTGCACTTTGAATGAGGCACCCTCCCCAACCCTGCAGCCGGGAAGCAGCCCACATGATTTCTCGTGCCATGCTTCCAGTGCGGTGACAAGGCCGCCCACCACACGGGTAATTGCGGCTGTGGCAGGAAGAGGCCCTTAATTAGGGGTTAATTACCCAGTTAAGGGCCTCAAATCAGCAATGGAGCAGGAAGGCCATTCGCAGGCCTTCCCGCACTAGACTAAATTTCAGTGGAGGCGGGATGTTGGCAGGATGCCACCCCACCACCATCCCACCCGATTTTATGCTCTCCCCGCCTCCAAACCTGCCGCAGGGGAGCGTATGAAATTCCACCCAATGTTTCAGATCTGTGTCCTTTTTTCAGAGCTGATAAAGGTTAGATATGTAACAGTCTTTGAGCAAGTGGAATGGGTGGAGGGAAGATGATCAAAAGGGAAGGTTTGAGATAGGATGGGGGGCAGGAGAGATTAACTGACAAAGATGTCATAGAATAAATGAGAAATGGAGTGCTAAATATTTGGAGTAAAAGACAAAACATTTGACCAGATAGAGTGCTAATGACTGAATAATGGACAGTTCTGTCCGAAAGCAAAAACATGAAAATCAAGTTTAAGACTAACACATGGTTAAAAAAAAAAATATATATATATAAAAAAAAATAAAAATGAAAAGTAAAAAATTTAAAATTAAAATGATGGGGCTCATGATCTGCAATTGTTGAACTCAATACTGAGTCCAGAAGGCTGTAGAGTTCCTAATCAGAAGATGAGGTGCTGCTCCTCAAGCTTGCATTGAGCTTCACTGGAATACTGCAGCAGGCGGAGGACAGAAGTATGGACGTGAAAATAGGGTGGTGAATTAAAATGGCAAGCAACAAGCAACTCGGGATCATGCTTGTGGACCAAGCAGAGGAGTTCCACAAAGCGGTCACCCAATCTACATGCGGTCTCAATGTTCAGGTGACCACATTGTAAGCAGCAAGTGCAGTATACCAAATTGAAAGAAAAACAAGTAAATTGCTGCTTCACCTGGATGGAGTGTTTGGGCCTTGGATGGTGAGGAGAGAGGAGGTAAAAGGGAAGGTATTACACCTCCTGCTGAGTATTTCTCACATTTTGTTCCCATAGTTTTGTCATCTGTTTGACCTCCCCCCCCCCGGCCGTGGAACTTGTATAAATCATTTATAATGATCTGCATGGGGAGTTAAAACAACCCTCAAATTAATGTGACACAAGTAAGCTCACAAATTAAGTACCTCGACCAGTATATTTTTCCTCTACCCATTTAAGAATTCTACTTCTTGTAATTCCTTTGTGTTGAACTTTTTAGAAATGGTACTATACATTAATCATAGAAAGATCTATAAACAGATTTTCAGCATTGTCAAACTCATATCATTTAATAAATTGCCAGTTGACTTTGAAAATCTAAAACCAAAATTGCATTAAAAGAATCTATGGATTGTAAACATACTTACTGAATCACTACAATATAAAATTGAATTTACTAAAGCATGTTGCTCGTTAATTTTTGTTGCTGCCATACAGTTATGATTTATAAAGTGATGAAACACTTGATAAAATGTATTTTAATTTTTATGGAATCTCAGAATCAGAATAGTTACAGCACAGAAAGAGGGAATTCAGCCCATCGTGTCTGCGCTGGCTCTCCAAAAAGGAGCAATTCACCTAGTGCCACTCTCCGGCACTCCCCTGCCTTCTCCCTGTAGCCCTGCACATTCTTCTTTTTCAGATAATAATCCAATTCCTTCTTGAATACCTTGATTGAAGCTGCCTTCACCATACTTTCAGGCATTGCATTCCAGATCCTAACCACTCACCGAGTGAAAATGTTTTTCCTCACGTCTCCAATTACCCTAAATCTGTGCCCTCTTATTGTCGATCCTTCCATCAGTGGGAACAATTTTTCCCTATCTACTCTGTCCAGACCCTTCCTGATTTTGAACACCTCTAACAAATCTCTCAACCTTCTCTTCTCCAAGAGAAACAGTCCCAACTTCTCCAATCTATCCATGTAACTGAAATCATTCTCATGAATCTTTTCTGCACTGTCTGTAATGCCTTCACATCTTTCCTAAAGTGTGGCACCCAAAACTGGACGCAATACTCCACTTGAGGCCGAACTGTTGTTTTATACAAGTTTAAAATAACTTCCTTGTTTTTGTACTCTATGCCCCTATTAACAAATCCTAGGATGCTCTATGCTTTGTTAACTGCACTCAGACTGTCCTGCCACCTTCAATGACTTATGCACATATACACTCGGGTCCCTCAACTCCTGCACCCCACTTTCAAAATCATGATTTAATTAGTAACTAATTAAATAAACACAGGATATTTGAAATTAGTAAACCTTGGATGATTTAATTTGCTCTCATTTAAGTGCTTTAATTCAGAATATTGGCCCATAATGACTGCTAAACTGTTATCACCCACCATCATTACTGTGTAAAATTGATAGCAATTTCTGGTATCCAGAAATGCACAAAAGTGCAAATCTGGAAGTTGTCAGGGATATCCTGCTCCTTCGCAGGGTGCACTGTTGCAGTCTTCACAGAAGCAATCAGCACAGAATCAGTGATTTAAATGTGAACTTTGACTTTTTACATACTATTCTTACTATAACAACCATTAAACCTCGTTGAATGAGGTGTAGCTGAGTTTAATGATGTACGAAGTCATAATTACTGAACAACCTCTCTGGCCCTGAAAAACTAATTTTAGAAATGGAGTTTTATTCCTTCTATTCCATAGATTCAAAATTTTTATTTTAATAGTTTGATATTTCATCTGCTACCTTAATCCCATGTGCAAGTCCCAATCTATTTTTTTTAAGAAATCATTTTAGAGTGAATAAAGTTGATGATCAGTGCTTTTTGCTTCCTAGTTTGCTGTTTGAGAACTCTTCAGTCCAATTGACTGCTCAGCTTGCTTGATGACTTCACTGTTCCTGGGCATCTGATGGCTCCAAAACAAAATGCATATAAATGGGGAAATAGACACCACAGAACCTGCTAAATCTTTATGCACAGATTTGAAAGGTCAATGGCAAATGCTGTCCCTTTATTTCTGACTGCAAAATCTAGGCCATATTTCTCATCCCAATACAATGATTACAATCTAGAATTGCTTCAACTTGTGGAAATGTACGAGTTATTCAATGTGTAAAATTAACCGAAGTAAGCTCCATGACTGATAAGACTCATATTAGTGAGGCTGCAATCACACACGCACTGTGAAATACCATTTTTAAAAACTAAATTACAAAATGATGTACCGTAACTTCATTCACCCTAAATTTTCTTCTTAGTTGTGATGACTAATTTACCAGTAATCAGACAAGCTTCCCAATTGTAAGAAATGGATTTCTACAGAAAATAGCAGCAGCATCATTGTGCCAAAGTTAAAGGCAATACTTCTTTTTAAAAAAAAATTTAAAAGGTGTGCTTTAACCAAACTACAACTGTATTTTCTTCCTCCCAGGCGAAGGAAAAAATACAGGATCAAACTCAGATTGAGGGGGGGGTCAAGGTGGCATAAGACTTTTAGTTTCATATCCTTTTAAACTGCAGCTTCCATCCAGAAAACTAAAATTGGTAGCCAAAGTGACTTGAAAGGCCACTACCACTTGTCTACATTTCATTGTATAAAAGTTCCACCACAGTAGAAAATAGCAATTTTCAGAAGAGGAGATCAGTACCATGTTTTGAGTTTAACAAGAGCTACATAAATCACATTTTCCATATGGTTCCTAAATACCAGGTTATCAAAGATGTGTATTTCATGTGCTATTTGAAAACAATGGTGCCTGCTCCAAGACCTCTAAAATTGGCTGAGCTTATTTAAGGCTAAAGAGGACATTTAATGTAAGTTTTCTTCGTAATGTGCAGGAAAGGCAACTACAGTAGTACAGTTTGGTAAACTACTAGAGATAAGTCTAAATGATGTTCATGGGCTTATTAATTAGGGAAGTTCCTTGCTTATCTTCACCTTGCTGGTTGACTGTTACTAGACTTAGAGATAGAAGTAACTATGCTGGCTGAAGGATAAATATTGCCCAAGACAACAGGGAAAACTACTCTGCTCATCTTTGAAATAGTGCCATGGTACCTTTTACATCCATCTGAGGGGGAAGATAGTGTCTCAGTTTAATAACTGAAAGACAGCACCTCCAACAGTGCAGCACTCCCTCAGTACTGCATTAGTGCGTCAGCCTAGACTTTCTGCTCAAGTCTCAAATGGGACTCAACTCCACAACCTTCTGACTGACTCGAGGAGGCAAGAGTACTGCTACTGAGCCAAGCGACATTGTCAAGGCAAGTGTGGAATGGCCTAGACCATGCCCCGTTACTGTTAATAAAGAGGTAAATAAAGAGGTAATAATGCATTCATCTGGTTGACTTAACAGTCTCTCCAGGGAGAACTGTGCTCAAAAACAAACACACAATCTTGGCAGCTCAGTAGCTAATTAAATCTGGTTTGCTGGATCCAGAAACTCACTAATTTCCCATGGTGTGCATCACATTGCTTGCCTGACTGCCTCAAGAAATAAAAACGAACAATGAATGTTTTTTCTAAAAGCCGTGATACACAAAAAGTTTAGATAGTAAGTAATTTTTTCATTAAAAACTTAAAATTTCCATAATATTCCATAAAATATTCACCAGAAATGTTTCCCATTATATTAGAATCCTTTGGATTGTACATACCAATGGTGAAATTTACACACAACATTCATTTCTTGCTTTGCAAAGTCCTGCTTGAAACAGCTACAAAAATAGTTTGTGCTGCACCAAGTAGATTCAAACCTTTGACTACTTTCCTCCTAAACCGGGGTATATTTCATGTAGCTCACAATTAAAAGTGCTCTGTTTATAACCATGCTATTTTCAATACATTCCCCATGATCTTATAAATAGAAAATGCGATTTGGCGCAGGATTTTGCCTTTTGGTTCAGGACACTGATGTCAGGGTTAAAACTCTAAACTGGGGGGAATTTTATGGAGGTGATGGGGGATGGGGGTCTCAGCCACCAGCTTGAGAACCAGCAAGAGACCCATGTTGCATCCTTTGGCTCGGCATATGGTGGGCCTTCCCCAAACAGGCAATTAACAGGCCACCAGCAGGCCTTTCCTGGGATCAGGATCCCAGAGGTGGGAAGTCCTGCCCTTTGAGAGCTGCCAGCCAAATCAGAAGCTGGCAGCTCTTTTGCTCAGCAGTGCCACTGGGGAGGCAGTGGCTGCTGCCACAACACCCACCAGAGGCCCAGGATCACAGAGCGACCCAGGCCAGAGGTAAGCGATGGCGGGAGGGGGGCACTGAGTGCCTTTGAATGAGGGACCCCCCACCGGGAGACCACAAGCAACCCTGTACAGGTTTGAATGTCATGTTCCCCGGATGGCGACAAGCCCACCCACCGCTGGGTTAATACCAAGGGCTTCTTTCCACAGCCTCTAATTGGGCATTAATTGCCCCTCAAGGGCCTCAGTTGGCAGCAGGATGGGAAGACTGTCCACGGGCCATCCCACCACTGACAAATCAGGGTGGAGGCCACCATCCCACCCCCAAACTCGCCACAGGAGAGTGCATAAAATACCGCCCACTGTGCAGGAAACACAACCACTCAACAGTGATTTTCCCCCAAACTGGCCCATTAGTGGACAGGCTCTTGAAGCAGGAGGGCCAGTAGGAGGCCTTCCAGTTCAGAAGGAGATGAAGCCTGTAGTTCAGGTAAGAGAGAGAGGGTGTCTCAGTTTTGAGGTACACTGTCCACACATTTTAGAACTTTTAAATTAAAAAAGTGGTCTCAGCAACAAGGCCACAATTGTAGAGGAGGAAACCCCTGCTGAGGCTAAGCAGGTGAGGAGAGCCTCAAAGCCTGCAGGAGCACAAGCCCCCCCAGTCTGCCAAAAGGTCACTTCCAGGCAGATGGCCTAGTCCCCAATTCCTCAGGGTGCCCACAGGCAGACTGGAAAATACCAATTTACCTCTGACAATAGACAATTAAGCATCCTCAATTGGCTACCTGCGGATGGGTAGCACTTTGGCCACCAATCCCACATCTGGGAAAATGGTTCGGGGAGAGATGGTGCTGGCAAACTGACATGCTGGCTGGCAGAGCAAATTTTCACACTCGCCCATATGCATCCCTATAATGGGGAAAAAAATCCTGCATTTACAATTGTAACAACTTAATGTTCTCAATGATGCTTAAATGTCAGCATGATTAAATTTCAATCACATTACAATTACTAAACCCTGAAGTAAAATGGATTTTGAGGAATAAAAAAAAGACAGAAAATATCTAAGTTAGTCAGTTCATCCACTTACTATAAAAGATATTTACTTTACATTCCATAATTCGACTTCATTGAAAAAAAAAACTAGAAGTTGGACAAATCATAAATAACTGAGCTTCCCCCCCACCAAAAAAAAATCAAGTAAAAGTGGGTGGAAAGTGAAGCCTCTAAGCATCAGTGGAACTGAACAGAATGAGATTGCTTTTAGAGGCAAATCAAGCCCAGTTTCTGTTGCCAATTATTCAACAAGTACTTTTGCTCTTGGGTTCTGCCCCTTATCCTCATAAATCTGACAGACAGCTGTCCATTTTATGGACCATTTCTAGAACGAAAGCTCATACTGAATATCTGAAGAAAAAAAGAGCAGAAGGAACATCTGACTTAACTCTTACCTATTTGTATCTCCATTATGATAAATCATTCTTGGTATGAAAATACATCCATAAATAAGGAGCAGATGTCTAACAGCTTAGAAATATATTGGTATGGGTAACTGTTTAGATTGGTACATCTAGATTTTAAGAACAGATTGCAACCTTTAAGCCAGTAACAGTATACATCCTCCTGGATTTAACATAATTTCAATGGGCACAGTGCAGTCCTATATTAGCATACATATTGCAATACCAGTACATAACTCAGTGAATAGGAATAGTGAATACCTGCAAGAACTTGCATTTATACAAGAGCTTGAACATAAAATGCCTTGGGGACCTTTTACAAATACACATAAGAAACACAGATTGATGCAGAAAGGGAGGGAGAAAACTGGGGAAGGGGTAACCAACGACTTGGAATTTCTTGGAAATTTTTAAGATATAGAAAGTTTACGGAGGGAGTTCAAAAGAGCAAGACCAGTGCAGTTTAAAGCTCGGCAAAAGGAGCGACCCTTGGTTGAACTGCTAGACAAAGCACAAATTGAAGGTTATCAATACTCCATTAGCAGAGAAGAAGATAGATAAGAAAACTTGCATATAGCTCTTTAATCAAGCTCAAAATGTTGCCAAGTTCTTCAATCAATTGGTAACACGTGCATAATAAAGTTCTCAAACAGCAAACTGGGCATTGAGGGGAATGTTGGTTAGACCTTCAAGCAAACACCATTCTCTTTCAAATAAAATCATGTTATTTTTTATATCCACTTGAGTAAGCGGTTTAGTGTTGTTGAGAAGACAGCACCAACAAGACAGCTCTCCTTCAGTAGTGCCCTGAGGGGCTCAGTCTAGTGGCGCAGTGGTTAGCACCGCAGCCTCACAGCTCCAGTGACCCGGGTTCAATTCTGGGTACTGCCTGTGTGGAGTTTGCAAGTTCTCCCTGTGTCTGCGTGGGTTTCCTCCGGGTACTCTGGTTTCCTCCCACATGTCAAAGACTTGCTAGTTGATAGGTTAATTGGCCATTATAAATTGCCCCTAGTATAGGTAGGTGGTAGGGAAATATAGGGGACAGGTGGGGATGTGGTAGGAATATGGAATTAGTGTAGGATTAGTATAAATGGGTGGTTGATGGTCAGCACAGACTCGGTGGGCCGAAGGGCCTGTTTCAGTGCTGTATCTCTAAACTAAACTATATACTCAAATGGGAATGGACCTAGAACCCACACAATGACAGAATTTCAATTCATGAGTCCGGACCCGGATTTGTTAATTTCAGGGTCCTGACTTCGCAGTGCAATGCGCAAACATTGACCCAGAGTTGTGTTCACCGTCCAATTAGGAGCAGCAGGCACAGAAAAGAGGCGGGACACAGGAAGCAGTGGGTCTGATTTAAAGTCATTCATCTATCTCAAAATGATAGAAGGAGGAGTTAAGCAGAGGGCAGTGGGTTTCCCCGAGGCTTCACTTGAGATGCCGCTGGAACGGGTGACCAAAATTTTCTTTACCCTGCCAGTGGCATGAGAAAGAAGGCATGGCTCAAGGTGGCTTATGAGGTCAGCAGCAGAGGAGTGGTTGGTCCAGTGCAAGAAACATCTCAATGACCTGCTTAGGTCTAGAAAGGCAAGTCCAAAGATAGACCCAGATGGCATTTCTCCTGGTCAGCAGTCACCAACATGCAAAAAAGAGGGGCACCCTGAGGATGCATAGAGTTCTCCTGACTATAGGAGATCCATAAGTACAGTTCATAATCAGAGTGCTATTGGACAGTAGGCTATAGTGAAGACTGAAACATTGGGAGAGCCAACAAAGGATAGGATGAAGTTCATCTCCAGGTTCGGGGATGCATGGCAATCCTGGCTGTGCAACAAGCTGTCATGCATAAGCTGCCATCTTTTTAAAAGCAGCAGCAGCATTCTTATGACCATCTTTTCTTATGTCTCCCACAGTGTCGACAGAAGGGGAGGAATTGACACTGCCAACATGCTCTAGAAGAGTCAGAGAAGGGAGACACAGAGCCTGCACCACCACATCTCTCTTGCACACCTTCCACCAGCACAGAAACTTGCAACTCAGTTTGTCCTCGCATGGTATTTAGACCTGGGTAAAATGCTCATCAATTCAGAGCTGGAGGATTCGGGGAAGGCAGAGTCAGCTGTGGCCAGTCCCCCTTGGAGGATCGAGGACAGGCACCTCCCTGCTCAGCAGGGTGGAGATGCAGAGCCTAGGGAGTCAAAACAGGTAGCTCTACCTGGAGAATCAGCATGAGATGTGTGCCCACATGTTGCAGTTATTTGAGGCACTGTGGAGTCATGGGATGAGAATGAAAAAGAGTCCATTCATCTCATGCGCTCCACAATGTCTGCACTGAGCACATGAGCTCCCATTGAGGCAGTGGCCAACCTCATGGAGAGCCATACACAGCATCATTCAGCGTGGATACAGGAACATGCACGGAATGCATGCCGCAGTCTGTAATATTGGCTGGTCAGTGGCACAAATGGTTCAAAGAAGCATGGAGTAGATATGAACTGCACCCAGTTGGTGGTTCTCTCGATTTCATGGGCGCCATGAAAGGGTTGAGGAGGTGACATACGGTAATAAAAGGAGGCCACCTCTCACGGGGCTCCATAGTCATCATCACCTCCATGGCCCCTCTGACAGAAGAAACATCTGTAGAGTTAAGTCTTGTGACAGAGGGTGCCCCTGCAGCAAGCCCCGCCCCCAAATGGCACCTCCACGATGAGACTGACAGTCATGGGCATCTCAGTTCCAGATGGGCACTAGGAAGCAGTCTGCCTCCAGCTCATCCTCAGCCACATGGAACAACTTGTAGGCGTGGCCACAAATGGAGGTCACCGCTTGGTGATGTTATTTTGTGGGTCACTTGGGTGGTTCTGTTGTAAGTGATACCAGACTGTTATGTGATAAGGCACTGGGCACATTGTTGCACTAAGGCAGATTTGTGCGTTTCCATTTCATCACGGCGAAAGGCAGGGGAATAAAAAAAATAAGGATTCACAAAGCAGTGTGTTGGGGAAGAGTGTGACAATTGGAGACTCTGGAGACTTGCAGTGTTTGTGCCATTGGAAGGTTGCCCATTTTTGTTAATGAATGCTTGCTCTCTCAGATGAAGGAGACTCTCTCTCCAAATGTCCTCCAGACTGAGTCTCACTCAGGTGGAACATGTCTGGTTCAGAAAGGCCCTAGCCTCCCTGCCATTCTGATGAGCACTCTGCCTCCTGTGCCTACCATGACAATATCCCTGCAAAGCATGGAGACTGTTCTCCCGTTCTACTTCAGCCTCCTCCTCTTCATCCAAGCAGTTGTGCCATACCAGCACTTCAAGATCCACACCTCTCTGGATGGCCATGTTATGGAGCACAGGAAATCACCAGTGTGAGACTCTTGGAGTGTACTGGATGGCACCACCCAACTGGTCAACCCATCTTTGAGTCTAAAGGCCTGCTCAGTGATGACCTATGCTCAACTGACATTGGCTGTAGTGTCTTGCAGCCTCCCCATTGTAGGGGAGTTATGCACTGGAGTTAGCCATCTCTCTGCTAACAGCCATCCATAGATTTCCAATGGCTTCATGAAAAGCTGTGGCACATGCGATTGCTTTAGGATGAAGGCCCATCATGGCAGCTTGACGGATAGCATTCACATACCTGCATAAAGTTCTGGCTGCGGTCACACAGCAGCTGAACATTTGGAGAGTGGAGTGGAATCCCTTGCTATTGAGAAATTTCCCTGGCTATTCAGTTGGTGCCTTGATGGCACCATGGATGCAATTGACGATCCCCTGCACCTGAGAGAATCCAGTGAAGGAAGCAAATCCCATTGCCCTTGGAATTAGAGTATCGCTATCCACCTTAAATTCAATGTAATCCATCTTCTTGAATAGAGCCTCCATGATTTCAGTGATGCTGCTGCCTGTGAGATGTTATCAGTGTCTGCTGCCACTTCTTGGAAGGAACCAGCAAAAAAAGAGCAAAGCCACTGTGACTTTTACAGCCACGGGAAGGTCATGGTGATGCTTCCTGCAAACCCTCGGATGACCCTCAACAAGGGCACATAGGTCAGCAACCAGTTGCCTGGATAGGTGCAGTCTTTTGAGGCACTGATGCTCCAACAAGTCCAGGTAGCTTCTCCTTTGGCGATAGACCCTACGCTGAGAGCATTGCCTTCCTGCTGCTGCAGATACTGTCTATCACTAGTTGATCCAATCTTGGATTAGCTTAATCCCATTTCCTGTTATGTCTATCCTTCCTTTTAATTGGAATGTGGAGACTTCTAAAGGATCTGTATAGCCCTCCCTCCCAAAATGGCCTTGTCAAGAGTGAAGAGATATTACAGGTTATTCTCCTGACTCTGGTTGCTAGTGGATAAGGGCCTTAAGAGCCTTCCCTCTTCTATGATGCCTCTTGCTGCTGTCCTGTCATTCTAACACATTCCCTGCTGTGCGAGTGCCTCCTCCTCCTTGTCGTGGTTGAGAGCCTGTGTGGATCCTGTGCCTCATAGAAAATTCCAAACAGGCCCTTAATGAGCTGACAAGCTCATTGAGAACCCTAACTGGCCATTTGTCCATTTCAGGTGGGTTGCCTCTTCCCGCTATCCTCTGAGCCTTGTAAACTTTAAGCGTGTTGGTTTCATGTCGGGAAATTGGCATGCCAACCAGAGGGTGGGTTTAAGCGACTACTCACTTCAGTTCCCACCCGCGCATTTCGATCAAAATCCTGTCCCATCGAACTCAGGCAACAATGCTACCAGTGAAATCAAATTGTCACTTACCATCATTATTTTGTGTTCGCAGCTTAGAAGATGTGACCAATATATAATTCTACAGCTTATATAGTGCAAGTCTTTAGATAATATCAAATGGTTTAGATCAAAAGTCAGCTAAGCAATTAGCTTGAAGTGGGCTGAGTGTTGTAGGGGGTGACAAGTCACTGAGACATAGCATTCAATTTGAAGCTTGCAGCTTTGACCAGAATAAAAATTTTAAACAGGCTGCAGTTTCCTTTTAATTTATTCTTTCATGGAATATCATGGCTATCAGTGGCATTTATTGCCTTTCCCCAATTACCCTCCAAAAAGGTGGTGATCAGCTGCCTTCTTGAACTGCAGCAGTCCATGTGATAATACCCACAGTGCAGTCAAGGAGGGAGTTCCTTCGTAGTCTCTGTTAAAATCCTGGAACAGTGATATATTTCCAAGTCAGATGTGTGTGATTTGGAGGGGAATCTTGTATGGTGATTATGTTCCCATGCATCTTGCTGTTCTGGTCTTTCTAGGTTTATACATAGGATTTGGATTAGTCTTCTTTCTATCCCCATCCGCCCTGCACATCTTCCTACCCAACCCCTCTCCTCTTCCCCCACCCCCATTCAAGGGGGAAACTGTGTTGCTGTTTTTTGCTTACTTTATGCACAAAAACAGCAATGCACAGTTTAATGTTAAGGAAAAATAGAAAACAGCTTTCTTCAATTTGCTCTGATGACAGTTTCCATCTACACCGTGAAATGTATTTAAAAAGGAGTAAAAATGTAATACATTTCAAACGCACATAATAAATAGAATGTTACACAGGTACAAGTCTCTATTAACACATTAGAATCATTGAAAACAATATTCAATGAAGGATTGTATACCCAACTCAATTTAATCCCGATGTCAACCAACCATATTAGAGGCTCCACAACATGACCCTAATACTAATGTTTTAAACTAAATATACCACAATACTTTTGTATCCAAATTACAATTAGCAATATTCCAAACTTCCTAAGTTGATTGGTCTAGATCTCTTTGAATGCTGTTTGCCTGGATTTTACAATGGTAATAATGGAAAAAAAACTGTCAGCATTTGCTGTCATTACTCTACGGAAAAACTGACAGCAGTTTCTGGAGTCTGCAGAGGCACAGAATCACACGAAATGCAGAAGTTGTGGTCAGTGATCATATGCATCTCCAGAGGGTGCATGAGTAAGCCCCAGACTGCAATCAATGGGAAATCAACTGAATTGATAAGAACTTCCACTCTTACTATTAATCTTGCTTTTAAAAAAAAGCCCTTGTAAAAAGTTACAAACTGGTTGAATGAGATGCAACTGGGTTTTTAAAATGGTAAACTAAGTTCAGAATTACTGCTAACACCCTCATTAGCCCAGATAAGCTAATCTTATATTTGTGGAATGTTAAATTTCTCCATAATGATAAATTCCATTTGTTTTTTTTTTAAGTTTTCTATTTTAATGCAACCATAATTTATTTTGATCTAAAAATTAAGTTTAAAAAGGGAAGCATATTAAATGCTTTAACTTCCTGGTTTGCTGTGCATGAATGCTTCAATGTGATTGTTAGCAAGCAGGGAAGCAGCCATCACTGCTGCTGCATGCCAAGACGTCCCCTTGACGTGGTACCATATTTAAACTGTCAGTGGCAAATTACTAGAGATCATTCGATCTTTGTGGGCAACCTTAAGAGGTCAGCAGCCACTGCTTCATCTCTCCACTGCAAAAATCTCTGACCTTTCAACAAAACTATTAAAGTTCTACACCTCCATCCCCCACCAGGATGGTTTGAGGGCTCTCCGCTTCTTCCTGGAACAGAGGCCCAACCAGTCCCCATCCACCAACACCCTCCTCCGCCTGGCTGAACTTGTTCTCACATTGAACAACTTCTCCTTCAACTCCATGCATTTCCTTCAAGTAAAAGGTGTCGCTATGGGTACCCGCATGGGTCCTAGTTATGCCTGTCTTTTTGTGGGATATGTCGAGCATTCTTTGTTCCAGTCCTACTCAGGCCCCCTCCCCCAACTCTTTTTCCGGTACATTGATGACTGTATCGGTGCCGTTTCCTGCTCCCGCCCCGAACTAGAAAACTTTATCAACTTTGCTTCCAATTTCCACCCTTCTCTCACCTTTACATGGTCCATCTCTGACACTTCCCTTCCCTTCCTCGACTTCTCTGTCTCCATCTCTGGGGATAGGTTGTCTACCAATATCCATTATAAGCCCACTGACTCCCACAGCTACCTCGACTACACTTCTTCACACCCTACCTCCTGTAAGGACTCCATTCCATTCTCCCAGTTTCTCCGTCTCCGACGCATCTGCTCTGATGATGCTACCTTCCATGACGGTGCTTCTGATATGACCTCCTTTTTCCTCAACCGAGGATTTCCCCCCACTGTGGTTGACAGGGCCCTCAACCGTGTCCGACCCATTCCCCGCACCTCTACCCTCACCCCTTCCCCTCCCTCCCAGAACCGTGACAGGGTTCCCCTTGTCCTCACTTTTCATCCCACCAGCCTCCATATCCAAAGGATCATCCTCCGCCATTTTCGCCACCTCCAGCGTGATGCCACTACCAGTCGCATCTTCCCCTCCCTTCCCCTGTCAGCATTCCGAAGGGATCGTTCCCTCCGCGACACCCTGGTCCACTCCTCCATTACCCCCACCACCTCGTCCCCATCCCAGGGCACCTTCCCTTGCAATCGCAGGAGGTGTAATACCTGTCCCTTTACCTCCTCTCTCCTCACTATCCCAGGCCCCAAACACTCCTTTCAGGTGAAGCAGCGATTTACTTGTACTTCTTTCAATGTAGTATACTGTATTCGCTGCTCACAGTGTGGTCTCCTCTACATTGGGGAGACCAAGCGCAGACTGGGTGACCGCTTTGCGGAACATCTCCGCTCAGTCCGCAAGCAGGACCCTGAGCTTCCGGTTGCTTGCCATTTCAACACTCCCCCCTGCTCTCATGCTCACATCTCTGTCCTGGGATTGCTGCAGTGTTCCAGTGAACATCAACGCAAGCTCGAGGAACAGCATCTCATCTACCGATTAGGCACACTACAGCCTGCCGGTCTGAACATTGAGTTCAATAATTTCAGAGCATAACAGCCCCCCACTTTACTTTCATTTTTAGTCATTTTTAGTTATTTTTTCTTCCTTTTTTTTTTTTTTTGGCATTCCTTTTTACATTTTTTACAATCTTTTTTTGTATTTATTTCAGTTCATCTTAGTTTGTTCAGTTTGCTCACCCACTGTTTTTTTCAGGTTGTTTTTCTTCAGGTTTGCACTTGCTGATGTTCAATATTCAGTATATTCACACCTAATCTGTACTAATGCTTTGTCTTTCAACACACCATTAACATATTGTTTGCCTTTGCTCCGTGACCTTTTGGTCAGCTATGTGGCCTGGTCCAATCTGCACCTTCTCCTTTGTTATCTCTTGCCCAACCCCCACCTCACTTGTTTATAATCTGTGACTTTTCTAATATTTGTCAGTTCCGAAGAAGGGTCACTGATCCGAAACGTTAACTCTGCTTCTCTTTCCACAGATGCTGCCAGACCTGCTGAGTGAATCCAGCATTTCTTGTTTTTGTTTCAGATTTCCAGCATCCGCAGTATTTTGCTTTTATTAAAGTTAAGTGCATGTTGGTTACCTCAGTATTCCTGTTAAAGTAGTTCCATAAATTATTTAAACTCAGACCTGAAGGAATACTTAGAATAACAGAGCTCTCCCACCAAGAGTTAGGTGTATAAAGCACTGTCAGATGAATCACTGAGCCATACACAGACAAGAGGAGCCCTGGTTTATGCTAATTAGAGATCAGGAAGTCCAGTCAGCCCAAAATTAATACATCAAGAATGATTGTAAAACTCTCCCCTCCCACCACCGTCGACATTGAGCATCCAATTTTTTTTCTTAAATGCTTCCAGAGGGTTTCCCCTCTGCTATGCTCTCCGGAAGTCTATTCCGGAAGTTGATCACTGGGGAGATTTTTTTTTATGGGGCCTGCAAGGGCAGGTTTCGTGGCGGGCTGGGTGACTTAATTAGGTCGAAGTTGATATTTCGAATTCCCGACAGCGGGTTCAAATTTGGAGATCGAGTCAGTGGAGTTTTTGTGGTGGATTGGGCCTCATGTTGTCCTGTGGGGGGTTCCAACTTTTAATATATTTGCATAACATTAATACTCATTACCTTGTAATTGATTAAAATTAAGTCGTACTTGCCAGATTCAGTCAGCGGCACATGGGAATTTCGTGGCACCCAGTTCACATTTGTTTAAAGGTGGTGTACACCAGTCAGCTTTGTGCAGCTGTGTCTGAGGTCAGTGATTTTCTTTCTGGAATTCTTCAGCACAAGGCAGGGCAACATTGGAATGAATGTTTCACTCTGGACTCAAGACCAACAAGGGTGAATTGTGTTGGTTGGGCAGGGGTGGGGGGGGGTTTCAGAGGGTGGGGTCTGTGTGCCCGGAGGTGTGGAGGAGGGAGGGCAGAGGGTGGGGTTAGGGTGCCTGGAGGTGTGGCAAAGGGAAGGGCCTAGTGGTCTGGTTGTGGAATCAGTGGTGGTGGGGTGGGAAGGGATTGGAGCACATAATGAAGGTGAAGTGTATGATGGACTAAAGGGACGGGTCTGTGCTGTCAACATTGGGGTCCTGTGGGGGGAGCTCATGGTGCTGGCTGGTGGAGGGAACAGTCAGTCACAGTGGGCAGTGGGATTAGGTAGGGGGACAGGTCCAGAGTCATGTTTGGGTATTGGATGGCCTCGTTGGGCAGGACACGGGATCAGATGACTACATTCAGGTTGATGGCTGGAGGATTTAGGGAGAGATTGGGCATTTTGATGGGGACGGGTGTAGGCATGAGGATGAGAGATGGCATGTAAAGGTCGATAATTAAATTTCCAGCGTAATGTGGTGGGGGTGGGGGGCCGGGAGGGTAAGGTGACAGGAGGAGGATCTTGCCTCAAATTGTACACGCAGAATTTTGCTAAATGAGATGATAAATCACAATGGACATGCCAGGAGTGTAGATCGACATGGGAGGAGGGCAGTGTTGCTGCTGGGCACAATGGGAGGTGCCTAGAACCTATCTGCTCATGAGTTCAATGGTTGAACATCATGGTCAAACAAAGTTTCATTTCAATGCCTGTCTTACTGAAACAGCTATAAAGCTGTAATGACATGGGTCTCATGCACCCAATATCTTTGCAACCTCAGGAGCAAGAGATGATATGACTGAGGAGGGCTCTTGCCACTCAGCAGCAGAGGCTGCAACACCAGCAGTAGGCAACATAAGAGGGGGTGACTGCTCAGAATGATACCGTCCCGGGAAGGTATCATAGAAGACGGGCGCTGGTGCATCACTGTCCTCAGGACAAGGACTAACTACCTTCAGATGTCAGAGAGGCAATGACAGACGCTGGAGGATTTCATGTGAAATGGTCAAAGATTTTTGGGATCGTTCAGCAGGACCTGCAACCATATGGTTTGTTGGGAACCCCATGCCAATTACCCTCAAGGTGATTGCGGCACTCAACTTTTTTTCTGAAAGTGGTGCTTTCCAGGGCTCAACGGGCATATCACAGGTGCCGAAAAGACGTGACTAATGCCCTATTCTGTTGTGCCAATGATTTCATCTATTTCTCAGTAGATGAGGACAGCCGGGCAACAAGGTAGTCAGCCTGCAGCGCCATCGCTCATTTCCCTAGAGTGCAAGGGGTCACTCGTGTGGCCTTTAGAACTCCCTGGGGACCAGCCAGCAGCATTTATGAATTGCAAAGGCTTTCACTCTGAACATTCAACCAATTTGCGACCACAGGCAAAAAAAAAAAAATCACAGGGCTGTGTTCATTCGCCCAGGAGCTATCACGACTCATGAGTTTTGCAAAACTCATAACTACTGGAAATTTGAGACACCAGCCTAGGTTGATGGCTGGATCCTGGGTGACAAGGGTTACCACCCTTTGGACATGGTTCATGACACCAGTGAGGCATCCCCAAAGCGCAGCAGAAGATCGATACAATGCAGCTCACACCTCCACCAGAGCCAGCATCAAACACACTATCGGCTTGCTAAAAATGTGCTTCCTCTACCTTGACTGGCAGAGGGTCCCGCGAATAGTCTGCACTGCACAACCTGGCAATGTAACATGGACATATTTTGCAGCAAGAGGAATGGGAAGAGCACCACTCCTCCTCAATGAGGATGATTTGGATGAGCCGGAGGAGGAGGCCATGAATGTGAATGAGTCTTTTGATGGATGCTACGGTCATGGAGAGACGTGCCCGGAATACCAGGGACAACATTATTGCCATGTTTCGCCCAAGAGTGAGGTACCTGCATGATTATTGTTCCAACGCCAGAATTCCAATGTCTTCCTGGAACATTAACCTACCCTGTCAGCCTCCCTAGTGCTCAGAATTCAATACAGGCATCCTCTGCCATCTACAATTGCATGGAGAGTGGAGCTTTGCTAAATGCATTCACTAGTGAATACTGAATCTGAAGAAATCTGTGCCGCACTTGGACATAGGTCTATCATCCAACCATGAGCACTCAATTAGAACCAGAAGCAGCACCATCATAACAGTACTTTGCACCTGACCATCTAACATCTCAGAGTTGAGCAGACTCGGCCAAACTCCTTTACAAGGCATGGAAGGGAAGGTCAGCTGAGCCGCCACATGAAGCCATGTTCTACAGACGAATGAGTGCAAAATTCCACAGTGAAGAATGAATGCACAAACAAAAAATGTTCAAAGATGAAAGGCCATGTGCTTAACTCCTTTGTAAGCAAAGTGTGCCAACCATGAGGCATGCCATTACATTTAGCTCTCTAGCAAGAAACGACGAAAAATATATTGTGAACTATTTACGTGTTATGTTGTTAATTTGACCACCTGTACCACCTTCATGCTCATAATTCCTTAAGTTTACACTTTTTCCAATTACGTCTTAGTGCAACCCCAACATCAGCAGCTGAGATGAAGGCAGACTACTCATAACGCTGCCCTGGATGACCATGGCAGGCATCCTCTGGAGGTATGGGGCTTTGAGGGCTCCATCCTATTGGGGGTCTGCAGTACTGGTGCTTGAGCATCCGTCTTGGGCTCGCCTGCTGGAGGCGAGGGGATCAATGTCAGGGAGGGTGAAGAGATGCATCTTACCTTGGGGGGTGTCCTGAGACACCCCAGGGCAGCTGGCACATGCTCCTCCTCTATCTGTGCGCATTATGGGCACCTGCCTGTCTTCCTGAGGGAGAGTGTCATCTGGAGAGAGGTCCAGGTTCCTCACCCCCTCTTGTTTACCCACTGCTGCAGTGAGCCCATGGCTATAGCGATGGAATGCGGGTCAGAGCACATATGGGTCAATTGCTCAACCTGTCCTCCATGGTAGTCACCACCCGGTCCATGGAGGAAGCCATATGCTCACATGACATCATGGCTTGCATAGACTCCTCCATCGCCCGCGCAAAGCTGTGTATGACCTCTGGCAACTCCAACATAAGTTCCCCATGAGCTCACTACATTTCTAGCAGACATCTTGTGGCCTCAACCAGAGAACCATCAGGGCAGGACTCAGCAGGGCCCTGGTCCCCAGCAGACCTCCAAGTGTTAGGGGATCCAGCTGTAACGTTCTCCCTCAGCTGCTGGAACGTGTCCGTGCTATGCCCACCAGATTGTGACCCTGATTCTACATGTAAACTCCCTGCGGACCACGTGGATGTAACTGCGCTGGCGGAGGATGTAGATGAGGCAGGTGACGGTGCACCCTCTGGGGCATTGTTATTATCTTCCCTGGAGGTAGAGTCAACAGCTTGCTGGCTTGTTGGCGTGCGATTCCCAGCACCTGCAGTGGAGAACAAAACCACATTAAGCATCATCACAGCATGAGCGCATCACTTTTTCACCTGGTCCTCTTGTGTGCCCATATGGCATCAACAGTAAGTTGGCTCTTCATCCTTAAGCCTAGATGAAACAGCCACAGTCCACAATGGCTCATACTCCCTCCTCTCCTGCTATATGGACAGCCTCCTCCTCTGCTGTCATCAGGAGTTTAAGATCTGGAACACCATCCCCTGTCTTGGTGAGTTCCCACTGACTGTTTCTTTAATTCATTTGTAGGATGTGGGATTTGGGCGTCACTAACTAGGCCAGCATTTATTGCCCATCCCTAATTGCCCTTGACTTGCTCGGCCATTTCAGAGGGCATTTAAAAGTCAACCACATTGCTGTGGGTCTGGAATCCATGTAGACCACACCAGGTAAGGACAGCAGATTTCCTTCCCTAAAAAGGACATTAGTGAACCAGATGGGTTTTTACAACAATCGACAATGGTTTCATGGTCACCATTAGACTAGGTTTTTTTTTTAATTGCAGATTTATTAATTGAATTCAAATTTCACCATCTGCCGTGGTGGAATTCGAACCCATGTCCCCAGATTAAGCATCTGGATTACTAGTTCAGTGACATTACTACTATGCCACCACCTCCCCACAGTTTGTCCTGCATGAGAAAGTGCTGAATTAATGACATGTCAAGTGACGCCTAACACCCCTTGTCTGCATGCATCTCCATCACTCATTCTGGCCTGTCAGTCGCACGCTGCATCCAAGCTCAACCAGACTCAAAGCTTCCACATTCACTGGACACAATTGTTATGTGGCACCAAGGCTGATCATGCAGTCACCTGCCTGGCATGAATGCCCACTGACAGGCAAAGTTGCGAGTACCCCACAGGATACCATTTGTTGAGATTCAGCCTCATCACTTACCCTTGCCGATCTGAGATCATTGACCAGTTTCCTACCAGGTTGTTCTTTCAACCCCACAGTTTAACACCTCTTCTGCCACCTCCATCCAGGCTACCTTGGCCAAGCAGGAGGGTCTTCCGATGCCATCTGCAGAAAAGAGGACCTCCTGCCTTTCCCTGACAAACTGGACTAACTGCAGGGAGGCATCCCAACTGAATCGTGGGACTGGTCTCTGCCTACTGGCTGATATGTTGGTGATGGAGATGAAAAGAAACAGAAATACAAAAGGGGTGGGGTTGGTGTCAATAGTGTAAAGGCAGCTGAGGGTGGGTAAAATTTTATACTATTTTAAAGGGGAAAAATTTAGACTACTCTGAATAAAGAAAAACAGCCATGCTGATGAGCCTACATCATTGTACTGACAGATAATTTATAACCCTGCTGTACATGATGCCTTGCTGGATGATGGCAGGTTCCACCAGTGAAAACTGTTCCCCACTGCCTGATCACACATGTTTCCTGTGCCCGCCACCGGAACCTTGATTTTCGCTTATAATCACGTGGCAACTGGCAAAAAAGGGAAGGAGCAGAAGTACTGTCCACTTCCAGTCCTGCCATTGGAAAAGTCATGAGATATAAAATCTCGCCCACTGTGAAGATGCATCTCCTGATATAGTCCTAAACTGGCCTTGTTAGTTTGAACTGGTGCCCTCTTATCGGACATTTGGAATTTAATTTCAAGTAATATTCTGGATTTCCCATTCCCTTGACGGTCATATAACTCGATAAAATCAACTCTCAGATCCCTTCCTTAAAGGCTGAAAAGGCTAATTTTCTCTAGTCTTTCCTCATAACTCAGACCTTGGACATGAGGGATCGGCCTCATGGCTCTTCTCTGCATTATCTCCAGCACTTCAATGTCCCAGCAACCAGAACTGTATACTAATGTGGGCTGATCAGAACTCTACACCCTTTGGCATGATGGCTGCATAGTTCAATATTCCATTGGTTTTGCTAATTAATGCACTGCATGGGTTAACATATTTAAGATCATGTCTACAAATACTCTCGGGTCACTTTCAACTTCATAACTGAACAGGGGACTAGTCTTTTTGCCGTAACTGAGACTCCAGACTCCATCAAGTAAACCACATTTCTTCTGGCTGTAAAATTATTCGAGCTCTTCAGATCTTCTGTTCTCCAGCCAACAGCCTTTAACCCCTTGCAAGTCTCTGGTTCACCAGGACAATCTTAAACTTTTCCAGTTTCCTTCCAAATGGGCATTTAAAAAAAAATTAAAAGGTTTGTACATATGAAAGTTTACCTCCCGTGCTCAGTTGTTAGCACATTCATTGCTATTTTTCATTCTTAGTCCCTTCTTGATCCCTCCCCTCAATCTAGGAGTTCCAGCCATTTGCTCACCGGCAACAAGGAGCTCTTTCATCTGCATTGTGTTGCTCTGTCTCAAAAAGATTCTTCTTAGGGCCCAACATCACCTGTGGCAAACACCCCCCAATCATTCTTCTACACCTGCACCCAGCTACAAGGTGCCTTGGAATATCCAGTCAAATTGGAAAAAAAAAAGGTACAAGCTGTTGCATAAATCCTGCCATTTACCATCAATTCACAACGATGTTGTTTTTCTCCATGTGGAAGTATTATGTGCACTAATTTTACTTCAATCATTCCCAATTTTGAGCTTGTGGCCTGCAACTGTGTAAATGCATGCGAACATATGGGGCAGGATTTTCTGATGGGCTTTGGGACCAAATGGCAGTCACTTGCCAGCATCAAGATCAGGGGCGCTATTTTCCTGGAGGGGGCCTCCTGGTTGGCTGCCTCAGAGCTTGTCATCCAATTAAAGACAGCAGGTGGGCTCCCAATGTTGCCAACCCACTCAGAGGGCCGGCAACCCTACTGGGAGAGGAGAGTGCTGCTGAGGGAAGCTGGAGGCTCGACATGGAGGTGCCCTCAGGGAGGGGTGGGGATTGGACAAGTTTAAAATTAATTTTGAGGGGCCATGCCGGTAGACCCCTCTGATTGGAGAGGAAACACCTACAGCGGCTGTGTGTGAGCTGCAACCGTGGCCCTTGCTGCTGATGCTCCCCTTTCTCGGAGATGAAGCCTCAGGCTCCAATGGTCCTCTGGCCTGCTGCAGGGAGGCCTTCTCCACTGAGGTGGTGGCCTCTGCATGGAGCCACTCTGTCACCAACAAAATGTCAGTGAACAGTCCAAATTTTATTTTATTTTTATTTAGAGATATAGCACTGAAACAGGCCCTTCGGCCCACCGTGTCTGTGCTGACCAACAACCACCCATTTATACTAACCCTACAGTAATCCCATATTCCCTACCACCTACCTACACTAGGGGCAGTTTACAATGGCCAATTTACCGATCACCTGCAAGTCTTTGGCGGTGGGAGGAAACCGGAGCACCCAGTGAAAACCCACGCGGTCACAGGGAGAACTTGCAAGCTCCGCACAGGCAGTACCCAGAATTGAACCCGGGTCCCTGGAGCTGTGAGGCTGCAGTGCTAACCACTGCGCCACTCTAATGGGCCTTAAATATACAGATCAGCTTGGCAACCCACCACCTTGCAGCAGGAAGCAAAACTGCCTGCTGGTCCGCCCCTGGAAAACTTGCCCAACAGCAGGACTGCTATTTCCCCAGCCTCCCCCACCTCCATGGGCTGGGAAAATTCTGCCCATGAGCTCTATTTATAGAGGTGATATACTCACTGCCTGCAGGAGTCAAAATATTTAACTGAACAGTAAACTGCAAAAACAAAACCCCAAATAATGAAAATTCCATTGATGATCAGGTTAGTTTAGTAAAGGAATATTTTAACTGAATATTTTAGTACTAAAGCAGAGCCTTGTGCACCAACAACTGGAATAAGACTCCACAAAGGATAATTGGGCTTGAAATATTTGTGTTTAACAACATTTGTTGCAGACAGTCAAAAATAGGAGTGCAATGCTGGTTTCCAGCAATCAGTGCAAGATCAACAAATTAATTTCTTTCACAGGCATTACAATTACATAAGTATTTCTTTGAACCAATGTTGGCCACAAAATAATCCTCTATTCAAATACGAAACACTTTAAAATGTATTGTGTGGCCATGTGCATCTCAGCCCCTTTTAGGCTAGAGCCAGCACATGTTCAGTCCCTTTTGGATAACAAACTTAGATATAAGAGGCCTTTTCTTTGAAGTGTATAATATTGAACTGGAGCAAACAGGTTCAATGCAAATCAGGCATTACCTGACAAACCTTCATACACACTTTAGGCCAAAAGACTTACTTTAGCTTAGGATTCCCCCACTTAGATCCTGGTATGGCTGAAATCATCGGTTTAGGCCAAAAAGAGGCCACTTGACCCATTGAGTCTGTGCCAGCTGAAAAACGAGCCACCCAGCCCAATTCCACCTTCCAGCATTTGATTCGTAGCTCTGCAGGTTACAGCGCTTAAGGTGCATATCCAGACACCTTTTAAATGAGTTGAGGGTTTCTGCCTCTCCTACCCTTTCAGGTAGTGAGTTCCAGACCCCTACCATCCTCCGAGTGAAAAACATTTTCCTCATCTTCCCTCTAATCTTTCTACCAATCACTTTAAATCTATGCCCTAGTCACTGACCTCTCTGTTAAGGTAAATATGGAAATAACCCTGGAGTTGGCTCCACTGACAGCTAGGGAGCTAGAAGACATCACCTCATGATACTTAACCATATTCCCACAAACAATATGGAATACATATTCTATCAGACCACACAAAAACAGGCATCAGCACACTCCGCAAAAACAAGAGGCTGTAGTATAATGCAGTCAGCAACATAGCCAGAGGAAAATCAAATTAGATCAAAATTCAATTAAAAGCAACTGAAGTGCTGGCACAGAGGCAAAATACTCAATCACATGTGATATACATTGATATTGTACAGTCCTATTTCAGCACAGCTAAACTTGCAGTAAACGTTGGTTCACAATTGTGAACCAAGGTGGCTTTCGAAACCAACCTTGCTTTTCTTTAGAAAATTTGCCATGGCTATGCTTAGTTAAAATTTCTGACACCCATCAATTTGGTTTTAAAATGATTTATCTTAAAATAATTTACTTTTATAAACTGCTGACAGGCAGCTCAGCAAAGATAAAGGAGGAAATTTTAACCCGCCCCACCCTGCCCAAAAAATGAAGGGTGTTTGGGTCAGTTGGAAATCGGAATTCCGACCCCGACCCACCCAATTCCGGTTTTAATGGAGTCGGTCGGCCAACCTGCACCAAGGAGGCAGGTTGGCAATTTAAATATTATGATGACCTTGCGAACCTCATTTGTATTCATCATTGTGAATTTAACTGTGGACGGCTGGATTTCTTGAGCCTTTGGAAATCCGGCAGCTAAACCCAGGCAAAGATTGATGGATCCAGAAGATAATTGCCTTTCCACCAACCTGCTGGATCCAGCCTGCCTGACTGGACAATTCTCCCCTCCCTCTCGAAATACACTTACCTGGTCTTGCAGCCTCCTCCGGACTGCTCTCCATTTGATGAGAAGCCTAGTCCGTCAATCACACTGGCTTCCAGGTGGGAAACCAGTCAGTGATGTCACAAGCATGCTACACAGTTAAGACTTCCAGGTTTCCCACGTTTTACCAACCTTCCCACCACAAGCAGATCAGGTAGGTTAAAATCCTAACCCAACCAACTTACCTTGATTCAGTGGCAGGGCCAGCAGAGCTCTGATCAGATTCATCAGCTCCAATTCTGCACAGTGCCTGATGGAAAATACATCAGGTGAAAGTGTAAATGAGTCAGGACACAAAGCATTGCTTTTTCCTACTCTACAATTTAGAACATAACAGTAACTGTGAATGTTATTCTTAGCACTGCAAGTAACAAGATCCAATAAATTGTTTTGTATTATATTAGAAGGTAGAATTTAAAATATTATTCACCAGCCTGCTGATAGAAAAAGTCAAATTAAGTTAAAGAATCTTTCAGTGAAGGTCCTAAGGCTATCCTAGAATCTTCTAGTACAGAAGGCAGCAATACAGTCCATGGTGCCTGTCCCAGTGCCAGCTTATGAGACATCAAAGCAAGACCCCATCTGCCCTTTCAGGTGGTTGTAAAAGCTCCCATGGCACTATGTCGAAGAGGAGTTGTCTAATATTTATCACTCAACCATTACTACTAAGCATCTGGTTATCACATTACTATTTGTGGGACCTTGCTCTGCCCAGGCTGCATTTCTTACATTACAACAGTAACTCCACTTTGGCTGCAAAGCATTTTGTGATCCAGAGTTTGTAAAAGAAGCTAGATAAATCCAAGTCTTTCTTCCTGTCTTGGAAAGTGGCAAATGTGACACCCTTATTCAAGAAAAGGTGCAAGAAAGTCCTAGCAAATACAGACCAGTTAGTTTATCAATGGTGGGTAAGGTTTTAGAAATAATCAGGGGGTAAATTTAAAAAACCACTTGGAGAGGTTCAGGTTAATTCAGGATAGCCACAATAGATTTGCAAAAGGTAGATCATGCTTGACTAAGCTAATTAAATTTTTTGATGAAGTAAGAGAAGGCTGATGAAGGGAAAGAGGTGGATGTTGTGTATATGAATTTTAAGAAAGCGTTTGATATGGTACCACAAAATGCTGGTTAACAAAATGGAGGCTCATGGAATAGGAGGGTCAGTGTCCAATTGGACGAAAAATTGGCTTTAGGACAGAAAACAGCGAGTCGTAGTAAATGGCTGTTTTTCAGAGCATAGGATGGTGTTCCCCAAGGGTCAGCACTGGGACCACTGCTTTTTTTGCGACATGTAGATGACTTGGATCTTAATTTGCCGATGACACCAAACTTGGAGATGTGGCAAGCAGTGAGCATGATATGAACTGCCTGCAAGAAGACATAGATAGGCTAGCAGAAGGACAGACAAGTGGCAGGTGGAATTTAATACTGACAAGTGCGAGGTAATGGATTTTGACAGACGGAATAGGGAGAGGCAATATATACTTAATGGCACAGTTCTAAAGAGTGTGCAGGAAAAGAGGGATGTGCATTGATCTTAGAAGGTGGCAGAACATAGAGAGTGGTTAGTAAAGCATATGAGATCTTGTGCTTCGTAAACAGAGGCAGAGTACAAAAGCAGGAAAGTTATGCTGAACCTTTATAAAGCTCTGGTTAGGCCCCAACTGTAGTATTTTGTGCAGTTCTGGTCACCACACTTCAGGAAGGATGTGAGGGTCCTTGAGGCTGCAGCGGAGATTTACCAGAATGGTACCAGGGATGGGGGAATTTTAGTTACAAGGCTAGGTTGGAAAAGCTGGGTTTGTTCTCCTTAGAACAAAGGAGATTGAGGGGAGTTTGATAGAGGGGTACAAGATTATAAACAGGCTTAAATAAGTTAGACAAGGAAAAACTATTCCCATTAATTAAATGGCATAAGGACTAGGGAACACAGATTGAAGGTTTTGGGCAAGAGATGCAGGGGGAATACGAGGAAGAACTTTTTTTTATATAAACACAGCGGATGATAATGACCTGGAACGTGCTTCCCACAAGGGTGGTGGAAGTGAAGACAACGGGCTGAAATTTATGCACATGGCGGCCGTAACGCGGTGCTGCCGCCATATTAAATGTGGCGGCTCATTTAAATGAGCAAGGTGGACCGGCCCTCCCCCAATGATGGAGTGGGTGGGCGGTCCATCCCTGGCAAAAGCAAAAGGCACCACTGCAGATGCCATTTGTAAAGGGTTATGGGTCCTACAGTACAATTTAAATGTTTTTAAAGTGAGTCATGTAAAAATTTATTTAAATAATTAAATGCTTCTAGCCCATCCCCCCCCCCCCAATAACCATACAAATAATTCCTTGCCCTCTTCCCCCACCCCAAAAAAATATTTACCTTGTATACCTGACCTTCCCCCCTCCACAAAGTTCACAAACTTCTATCTTTAACCCTTCCCACCATCCCCTACACCAATGACAGGAGTTTGACCCCGCTCCCACACTGAAATACTTACCTGCCTCCCCCTCCCCACCAGTGTTATGCCTTGCATTTCCGGACAGAGAACTGAAGGCACACAAGTGCTGGCCAACGGAACGAATATCGCACCGGGACCAACAGCGGGAGCGGGTAAGTATTTACTTCATTACTTCTAATGAATTTAAATATTTAAAATTATGATGCTGCCACTGAGCAGTGGGAGGGGTTGCCAGGAGGCCTCACCACTGCCGGCAATATGGGGCCGGACCTTCCTGGCGTCGAGGTCCGTGGCGGGCCTCTCCTGGAGGCACTTTCCAGCACCACCCCACCCTGCCACGACATCGGGAGGTCTGTAAAATTCACCCAATGACTTCAAGAGGAAGTGAATGATCACCTAAGAGAAATAGACTTGCAGGGCTATGGGGATCGAGCGGGAGAGTGAGACTGACTGGATTGCTCCATGGAGAGCCGGCATGGACTCGATGGGCTGAATAGCCTCCTTCTGTGCCTTAAATGACTCTTAAGTGAGGGGGAATTTTACGCTCTCCCCTCGGCGGGTTTGGAGGTGGGAAGGGCATAAAATATGGTCGGACTGGGGTTCCCACCTCCACCAAAATTTAGTCTGGGGTGAGAAGACCCGAGAACAGCCTTCCTGCCCCGCTGCCAATTGAGGCCCTTAACTGGGTAATTAAACCCAGTTAAAACCGTGGGGGCTGCTTCCCACCTCTGGGGGTGGGAGGTGTTGGTTGGGGAACGGTGGATTGTCCCTTAGTAAAAAAGGCACAGTGCCTGAACGAGGGACCCAGCATTGGTAAGGAGGGGCCCGCTGAGGGTCACCCCTGCCCTTGCTGTCGACACACTTCCCACGCGACCCCTAGCCCTCCTGCCCTGACCTACCAGAGGCCTGGTTCCAGCGACGATCCTCGGCCTCCCTGTCGGTGCACCTCCAGCAGTAGCACCGCCTCCACACCGGCCTCTGATTGGCCGGAAGCTCTACAAAGGCGGGATATCTGGCAAAGTGGTCTTTGATCCTGTGGAAGGCCCAGTGTTGTCTACTTAAGTGCCTGACTGGCACTAAATTCAGCAGGCCTGCCATAAAAGAGGCAACGCAGCAATCTTGGTGTCAGTTTCTCCGTATGTCGAGATCGCCACCGCCAAGATAAAATTCCCACAATGACTGAAAGAGCTACCCAATTAGTCCCACTCCTCATGTTGGACTGCTTCATCTGCGTCCCATTTTCCACAGCACATATATTTCTTCATACCAATTTCCAAAGCAAATATATTATGACCAGGAGAGACAGGCATCGAGGGGTCTTTTCAGCCTTCACCTGGTCATATTGTAACAGGGTTTAATTTTATACACACTGTCCTGAGCTGCCCCTTGGTGAATCCTTGTTCACCACTTTCCAATTATAAGGCAAAGAAATGAGCATAAACAGGCTTTAAGTTTAAAGAAAAGTGAAATTTTATGAAAACTTAAACTGCAACTCAGTTAACGCCTACAGATACACGTCGCACCCCATGCCAGCATGCATACATGATACGCACATGCAAATAGGGACAGAAAAATTAAATGGAGAGGTTTGAGACAAAGAAGAGGGTTTTTTTTTTAAATAAAAACTGCTTCAAACTCGCTGTAGTCCTTGACTGAGGTAGATCGGTTTCTCGCTGTGGGCCAGTATTCTTCTTAAACCTTGTTCGCTGTAGGAGACTTTTCTCTCTTGGGGTTCATATGTCTTCAATGGTTTCCGAAGTTGGAGAGAGTCAGATGAGAGCAGACAGGAGAGAGGTGATCTCAGTCCAGGAGCAAACAGCTTTGAGTTTCTTTCTCTCAGCAAGTTCAAATTCAGAAAACTCCAACAGTCAGTTAGTCGTGACACTAAACTGGTCTGACCACTACTTGTGTATTGGGGAAGCAAGGACTGGGTCCCTTGTTCCAGCACTGTCTGCTAGCATGCAAATATCTTTCCAGTCAGGAGCTTGGCAATTCCTTGTGATAGGCCCTCTTTTCTTCCCAGCCACAATTTTAAGTTTTAATGTTCATGTGGCGAAATAATGTGTGCCTCAGTCTAGGCAGGCAGGGGCCTGCATGACAATATGTAAAGATCAATAACAAATCCAGACAAGTTGAATTTTTAAACTTCAAAAATCTTGTATGGCCAGGTTCAAAACAAGATAATGCAGGGGGACATAAAGCAACTTATTTGGTCTTCTCCTTGGAATATGTGGATTGAATTGAAACACATCTTGGCTGTAAAAAGTGTGGCAGTTTCCACTGTGCCAGATTAAGCAGGTGCAAATTCACCCAGGGGCTGTAAAACAGCTGTCACTGGCAGTGACTCAATCAGTGTCAGGCCCCGAGCACAGTCCAACCACTGCCCTTACTCACATTGGTGGCCTGTACATATTGCTACATGTGTTCCTGTCACAAACACTTATTTTGTCAAACACAAAAGGAAGGAGTATTTGAATGAGTGTGTCTATTTTAAGCAGTTGCTGGTAGCAACACTAGCAATGATTTCCTCGGTTCTTGGTTCTCAAACTTCCAAGCAAAAAGATTTCAATCTGTTATACTTTGGCCTCTTCCTACACAAATGCCAGGGATAGGCTCAGGGTCAGTATCACTGTCTAGAACAAAATTACTTCGCACCAAGCTGAATTCACATAGTATCAAGCAGGGAACAAAAATAAAATAGTTTACTGGTTTCCAACATGGAAAAAATGCATCAGTGGAGGTGATTCCACAGCTTCAAGGATAAGAACCTTGCACATCTATTGACAGCTTTAAGTATTGAAATTCCTCGACATTGAGATTAGCATTTTCCGTTTATTGACAGGGCATCATGCATTAAGGAGATTGCTGTTTTCGAGTAGCACCATTAATTTAATTGCATCTAGAAGGTATCAGTGATAAAAAGTTTATCACACAGAATACATCAGCATCAAATCTGTTGAAGTAGATCATCTGCTACAAGGGTACTGGTGTTACAAGATGAGGATCAATTAATCATCTGCTAAATGGAGTTTATAAACAAAATTGTCAGTGCTCAAGAATAAGATCATGCAAAGAATTTAGTCTGTTCTCCAAAACTCAATATACTGTTCTATAAGATACCGAATGAATTTTGACTGTCCAATAACACGGGTGACAGCGAATTGGTTGTCCATTTTACATCTCTCCCAATTTTTATTTTCATTGAAAATGGATACACATACACAGATTTTCTTTTTCTTCAGTTCCAATCCATCACTGCATTACATTTATAAAGCAATCGGATGCAAGTGTGAAGCAAAATTACCACACTATAGCGGTAATTGGGATTCAACATTATGTATATGTGGAAATGTTGCTTCACGTTTGCATCTGATTTGTTTAAATTGCATTCATCAAGCAAGGATGCATTTCAAGATACAAGAGAAGCAGAGAGATAAACTTTTAATAACAAAGTGCCTATGAAAACCACCAATTCAGAATGAGCAGTCAGCAAAAGCAAAGCTATTAAAATCACTCAAAATAGTTTTCCAGTCATCATCTCAGTCTCTTTAGACCAAACTTAGAACTGAGAAAAAGGCTCGTAACCCAAAGATATTAAAAGCCTTGCAAGAAAATGGATTCTTAACTATACAATAGAATGTTTGAATTGAAACATTTTCTATTGGAGGTATGGGTCTCTGAGGAACACACGTCAGGTTCATAAATGTTTCCAGAGCCATAGGACTCAAAGCAGACTTAGGTTCCCAGCATTCATGTGTCTATAACTCCCAGAATAGATTTTTTTTTTTTTTTAAATGATAAAAAGCAAGGCTGACCACTCACAGAGCATACAGTGACATGCTGTTTGCATCTTGCAACCCTTCCTATACCTGTGAATCAATGGGGAAACTTCCAGGGAAGCCATTGCTAAGAGCAATGAAAGTAATTATTTGTTGTTTTTACAAAAACAAGGTACAGTTTGAAATTGAGAAATTTCAACATTTGATGTTATTTTGAAAAGTGAACTCAGAGGGGGTAACTGAGTGATATTATAAAACATATTGGATCAGCCACACATTATACATCTGAATATTCAGTTTACTGATTTTTTAAAAAAAATTAGTTTATGGGATGTGGGTGTCGCTGGCAAGGCCAGCATTTATTGCCCATCCCTAATTGCCCTTGAGAAGGTGGTGGTGAGCTGCCTTCTTGAACTGCTGCAGTTCACGTTGGGTAGGGACACCCGCAGTGCTATTAGGAAGGGAGTAACAGGATTTTGACCCTGCGACAGTGAAGGAACAGCGATATAGTTCCAAGTCAGGATGGTGTGTGGCTTGGAGGGGAATGTGCAGTTGGTGGTGTTCCCAATCATTTGCTGCCCTTGTCCTTCTAGGTGGTAGAAGTCACGGGTTTGGAAGGTGCTGTCTAAGAAACCTTGGTGTGTTGCTGGAGTGCATCTTGTAGATAGTACACACTGCTGCCACTGTGCGTCGGTGGTGGACGGAGTGAATATTTGTGGATGGGGTACCAATCAAGTGGGCTGCTTTGTCAGAGATGGTGTCAAGCTTCTGGAATGTAGTTGGCAATGCACCCATCCAGGCAAGTGGAGAGTATTCCATCATACTCCTGACTTGTGCCTTGTTGATGGTGAACAGACTTTGGGGAGTCAGGTGGTGAGTTATTCGGCACAGGATTCCTAGCCTCTGACCTGCTCTTGTAGCCACAGTATTTATATGGCTACCCCAGGTTACCATTTTGCCCTTACCACTGCTGCATATGTATATTTCCTCTAAAACCACAGTCCATTTTACTTTTCCCATGAGAAAGTAAGTTAATTCGGTTTACATGGTACAGGTCCATTTTCTCCCCCTCCCTAAAAGATGAAGTGGAGCCTGAACTCATGTACAACCAGTTATTGTGACAGAATTAGAATGGCTCAGAGGAGGAGAAAATAATTTACTGTAATATTCAATTAGTCCTGTTCTTTGAGAGACTGGAATATACCAAAATAGCTGGTCATTTTATAAATGAATAATGTGCTTGTAACTGTGCTGCCCCAGAACCATTATCACCTGCTACAGACACAACAGGACAACACAGTATGACTTCAAACACATTATTAAATAAATGGAATCAGATCATATACCACATAGTTACATAAAAAGAAACATCTGCACATTTTAAAATAGTATTTGATTTACTGCCAACATAGAATAATTATGACTAAGAATTCATAAAAAATAAAGTTGAAAACAGAGATGAGGTGAATTCCACATTTTGTGACCATGATTCCAATGAAATGTCACTTACGCCCATCCTTTCTGTCATTCTACATTCTCTACGCATCACATCGCTGTGCTTTTATAAGCAGGCTTAAAGCATCTTTAAAAAAAGACAGTTCACGGTGACATTAGAAAGCTAATTACTGAGGTTTTGAATGACACTTTAAAAATACAAGATTCTACCACTGCTTACAGTAACTGGCCTGATTTTTATTGTCCATAAAGTGTCTGCAGTGGTAATTATTTCAGCATTCATTTACTCTGACAGTTACACTAAATGGATATTAATTTTAAGCACAATATTTTACTAATTTATTGTCTATACAACATATTGACAATCAAGAGCCATTAACAATACATCCACTGTCACCAGATGGTGGAGCTCACAGTACACTTTCACTCTACACAGCACCAAGCACATTAGTGGTTGGAAAACCTACAGAAAATATACCACTTACAACAAAAGTTGGCCTTTGCTGTTAAGTAATGCTAGCCTTTCCTCATTTTAAAAATATTTATCAGCATTTCTAGTTCAAAATAGTCTCACAAATGCTAGATGAGCAGTTACGATGCAGTTCAACCTGAAACAATCAAGTGCTTGATTTAAAAATTATTTGGATAGGAAGAGGATGCTGGTGCTAAAGCAAAAGAAAACAAATTTCCAAGAGCAATGGAATAAAATTTGACTTTTGTTCAAGTCAATGAATCACCAATCATTATTAAATATAGCTATGTGAGTGGTAAGCTAAGGATAGTCAGTCAAAAGTTACAGAAAACCATTGCTTCCACATCATGATCATGACTGAAGAAAATGTTTAAACTGGAAAGCACGTGAAAGATTTATGGCATTATATATAGATGTGTATTATCTATACAAAGGCACAAGGGGACAGCCAACTGTGTAACAGCCCCAACAATCAAATTTTTCTGCAGCACCTGTGAAAGAGCTGGTCACTCTAGAATTGGCCTTTATAGCCACTCCAGGCGCTGCTCTGAGAAAAGAAAAGAGTATAATCTATTCATAAGTTAATAAAGGGAAGACATTTCATTTGATAAGAGTAACCAGTTATGCCAAAGTTTAGGTCTAACTGAAGAATCTTCCACACAAAGAATATGAACCCACATTTCCAAAGACGAGTGGCATGCAGAGCATGAGAGATTATTTAGGTTCAGAAGTAGCCTTGGTACACAGTCTGTAACACCCTGAATGTTTCCTCAGAATTTTTCATTTACCATGCCTGTAAAGATGTGGCACAGTTTTTTTAAAATCAGGATTTGCATTTTCTTCCTTTCACACTCCCAGCAAAGAAGGATCAATATCAATTCAGGTCAAGGAAGCACCTTTGTGTTTCCTTAAGCATCAATGAAATTAAAACAAAGCTGGTATCACAAAGCACTAAACCGTATAGCCAAACAAATTGAGCTGCATCATTTACTCAAAATAAATGGTGAGCGTTATAGATATAATCCATTCTACTCACTACCACATTGTGGATTTGTTTTTCTGGTCCCTGTTCTCACAGCTCTACCAAGTCTTTGATGCTAATTTTTATAATGTGTGAATCATTTAGTCTTAATGTTGCTAATTAAAGCAATTAGACTGTTCAGGTGTGAATCATTTTCCCAATCCTTGTTCTGTACCACATCTGTTCGCTGTGGGTGAAGGCACTTAATCCAATGAGAAAAGTTGTTTTTATGCCTGTTTGACATTACTGTATTGCTAAACATAGAAATAATTACATTTCCACACAGTTAAGTCCAGCTTCTACCTAACATTGCTGTCTGATCGCTGAGATGAGTATGGAGTCATATTCCCTGGCAGTTGGGGGGAGCTGAGTTGAGTTTGGAGTAAAAACAAGAAATGCTGGAAAAGGGGAGCAGTTTTCTGTTCTCTGTTTTGTCTGTTGCATTTTCTGTTTTTACTTCAGATTTCCAGCATTTGCAGTATCTTGTTTTTTACTGTTCATTCTTCCACAGATAGCCCAGAGAGAATCAACCAAAACCATTGTCTTATACTTCATGAATACCCACATTTTAGTCAGAATCTGGACACAGGATGCTTATCCTTAGTTCAGTCTTATTGTGTTACTACTGTCCACCTGAAGCTCACTAACTCAAATATCAAGCAGGTCTAGAAATGGATGGTGACAGCTCCTGCCTAAACCAGTAAGGAGCCTTATCAAAACATTTAAATCAGGAGACCTATGCTGAAATTTTCAAGTTCAATGGGCAGAGTGTGCCATGAACCTTCCACACATTGGCAGCACTGAGCAACCTCTCTTGCCCTGAAAAATTAATTTTATATTTGTGAAATATCAAATTTCTTCATTATGACAAAAAAAATCCACATTTTTTAAGATAATTTTTTTAAGTTTGCTTATGATATTTCAGTTTCTACTTTAATCCCATGTTTTCATCCCAATCTTTATCTCACTCTTTGGAAAATGATATTTAAAAAGTGAAGGAAATCGAAGTGAAGTGAAGGATTTTAAATTCCTGGTTTGCTGTCTGTGAGAAATCTTCAATATGATTGGTCGCTTACCCTTCTTGATGATAGCACTGCTGCTGGACACTGGTAGATCCCCTTGGCTTGGCACCAGATTGAAATTAATGTCAGGAAAGGTCGGTATCTTTTTGTGGGCAACGTCGAGGTCTGCAGCGAGTGCCATTGCTTCAGCTCTAACTGCAAAATCCGGGCCAATATATTAAACGGTGTACACTGAACCATCAACCTCTAAAATATGTTCCCCTAATACATGAAGTTATGATTAGAATTCTGCCCATATATATTACCCAAGATTTGGACCTTAAGAGATCTTTCTGAAGAGAGACACTTGATGGCAGTGTTGGACAATATTTTCCTCTGAGTTTCAGTGACTGAAAAAATATATCAAGAGTCTAAAACTTACGTGAAGACATCAAAAGGCATCCTGTGTAATAGTACAGCGAAACCTGTATAAATGGACACTGCCAAAAAAATGAACATTTATTGGGAGGTCTAAATAATACCCATAATAAAATAAATAAGAGAATTTTTTGATGTCGGGATCCTTCCAGGCTGGAACAGGCAACATATGTAACATCTCCCAGTTCGCTGTCCACTGCTGCATCCGAGAGGTGACAGACGCTCTTTATGCAAGCAGAGTGAAATTCATTGTGTTCTCTCTGAACAGAGAGATGCAGGCAGAGTGTGCACGTGGCTTTGCCAGGACAGTGGGCTTCCCCATGGTGCTTGGTGCTATCAACTGCACACACTTGTCTTTGTGTTGCATCTCAATGAGACATACTGCAACAGGGGTGGCACAGTGGTGCAGTGGTTAGCACCGCAGCCTCACAGCTCCAGGGACCCGGGTTCAATTCTGGGTACTGCCTGTGCGGAGTTTGCAAGTTCTCCCTGTGACCGCGTGGGTTTTCGCTGGGTGCTCCGGTTTCCTCCCACCGCCAAAGACTTGCAGGTGATAGGTAAATTGGCCATTGTAAATTGCCCCTAGTGTAGGTAGGTGATAGGGAATATGGGATTACTGTAGGGTTAGTATAAATGGGTGGTTCTTGGTCGGCACAGACTCGGTGGGCCGAAGGGCCTGTTTCAGTGCTGTATCTCTAAATAAATAAATAAACTCACCAAATGTGCAGCTGATGCGTGACACACTCAGCACATCTTATCGGTGAATGCCCATTATCCTGGCAGCAGTCATGATGCTTTCATTCTGCATCAGTCCACTGTTCCCGCAGTCTTTCAGCCATCAGGTCAAAGCAGAGGTTGGCAACAAGAGCAATCTGCTTTATACCTCGCATATGACTCCACTCCGCAATCCAACCACACATGGTCAGCATGCGAGTCATGCTGCCACTAGAAACATCATAGAGCAGACCACTGGGGTGCTGAAGTAATGGTTCTGCTGCCTGGATTGGTCTGGAGGCATCCTCCAGTACTTGCTGGAGTCTATGTCCCAATTCATGGTGGTCTGCTGTATCCCCCACATCCTGGTCATCATGAGGACACAGCTCTTGCCACCAGCTCAGAAGGAGGAGGAGGTGGAGGAAGGGAGGAGCCAGCCAGCACATCCCTGTTCTAACCAGGATGTCCGTGATCACCTCATTTGACCATGGTTCCTTTGAACACAACCCCAAATCCTTATTGTACAACATTTTATCATCCCTCGGTTACAGACCATCATGGTGTCCCCTTGGCCACAATGCTGAAATAAAAGCCACCACAGCACAAGTATTCCAAACCAGTTTTCTAAATCAATCCATCCGATATTGTCATATAAAAGTCACCATTGTGCATTCCCTTCCTGACTGTCTTGTCTTTGCCTATTCAAATACTCCTATCCAATGCTACCCCATGACTTCAGCATGGCTGGTGGAAGGCTGCTGACTTCCAGTGGAAGAGACTCCAGATGGATTTGCAGGACAACCCTAAGCAGATCTGGGCCTAGATAGCCTGGCTTCTGACTGCACCACCTTGGCATGGGTGGCAGAAATCTGAGCTGGTTAGCTGAGGGCACTGGTGGAGTGGCAGTGGTGGAAGCGCGAATGATGTCATCCTGAGAGAGCAGGTTCATGGTCTATGGAGCCATTGCTACCACCGGGGGTGGCACCTCAGCATTTCCACGAATCTGTTGGAACACAGATTGTTTAGACTGCTGCGAGACCCAGGAAGCCCCTTTGAGCACTGGCATTTGCAGTCATGATGACAGCAATCTGAGTCTCCATAGCAACAAGCTGAGATTTCATGACCTCAGTCTGAGCTTCCACTGCAGCACTCAGAAGTTGGCTAGCTTCTGCTGGGCTGCAATGGAAGCTGAGACACAGCCATCAGGCACTGCATCATGTTTTGATCTGCAATTTGTTTCATGCAGTTAGCCACCACTTCCACACTGGAAAGGATGGGCTCCAAGTTCTGCACAAAGCCCTGTGCCAAACTGGAACCAGACTCCTCCATGACTGTGACAGCAGGCTTTCTGGTGGCCTGCCAATGAACCAAGCATTTCAGTGTGCATGCCCATCAGACTTTCTCTGTGCACCATCTCATCGAGGTCCTCATCTGAGTCCTCAGCAGCAGAACTCATGTGTGACCTCGCCCTCCAGGGAGCTGGCACCTGCACTACCCTTGCCCCCTGCCCTGGTTGCAGCTCACTTATGTCCAGGGATAGGCACCATGGACATTTGACAAAATTATTGACTCAGCCGTGGATATGGGGCAATTAATCTGTATCCAGCCAACCTAATGCCATCAAAACACAATCCGATTTAAAACACATTTCTCACTATAAATAAAGTAGCTAGGCATACAAACATCAATGGCGAGCAGTACAATTGTTTTAGCTATCTAGCAAGCAAAATAGTATGTAATGCCAATGCGAATAACTTTTGTTAACAGAATAGAGCTAGCTGCACCATGTCATGGGGTGGTAGATGGACCTTATCGGATAACCTCTGTGGTTTCACAATGTGTCATGTGTGCAAATTCATCCAATAAAGCATTAAATTCAAGGAGAGGATTGTTATTGTGGTTATTGAGGTGAAGCAGTCGTAAAATCAGCAATAGGAAGATGGACCATTTCTCACACTGCTATTGTCACAATACAATTTAACCTGTGATGGTCAATGTTTGTGCAACTGCTTGTAATATGTGTCTGGAGACAGGGCAGCCTACAAAAGGGCAGTGATCTCCAAATCAGGAGAAGTTTATTAGTTTGGAGCAGAAAGTACTTCAGAAGAGTCATGTAAAACAGAAAAGCAGAGTGGGACAGGAAGGGACAGAGAGATTAACGGCAGGTAGACAAGAATAGTTTATTCATCTTGACAGACTGTTAAACCAGGTCCTGGATTCTAACATACAGAAATAACAGCATCTCCTCTGGACAAAATGTCTTTTACTCGCCAAAGCTAGTGACAAAATTAGATAAACACTATTGCAAATAAAGAGCACCCTTCAGTTCCTCCAATAAAGCGATTCTCTTAAATTCATTTATGTCTGTATCTCAGTCTATCACTGTTCATTCTGATTCAGCTCTGACAAGATAATTATTAACAAAAAGCTTTTCTGAAAAATGCTGAGCAGCTGTTACTGTATGTATTATTCAGTTATAAAAACATTTAGTCACCATGTGCAAGATTGTACTCCAGACTAACCAATTTAAGACCAAACCAAATCTCTTACCTGTTAGTAAAGGTGCACTTTTAACGTAATGTAATTATATGATACAGCCAACTTCCAAATAACATTGGCCATTCAGGTTATCTGCCCTCAAACGTGATAGTAAATGATGCACATTGCAGTTACTGATCTTTGACATTTTTGTAAAACTTGTCCTTTAATCCAATTCTCAGCAAAAAAATCATTTAATGACAGTTTCTAACCAGGCCATTGAAACATAATAAATTATTACTATGCCTTCCCTGACAGTTTTTAAAACTGAAAAAGCAGCATGGATTTTGTTAAGAAATTGTAGACAGTTCATCATAGATTAATGTTTATTGAAGCTATCCATTTCATTGTATTTACTAACTATTGTATATGGGTTAGCAGCATCCTGTTTTGCAGCTATTACTCATCCCCAATACTTAGTACTCTTGTATTCATAAGGAACATACAGTGCTGACTTCTGGAGATTCCTTGGATTTTCTTGCTTGTTTTCCCATCTATACAAGTTCTGGAACAATGTGATTCCAAATTGCTAGCAGTGAAATTGTAACGTTTATATCGAAGTAAAGGTCCAGCAACTGTCAACATTTCAATGAGCTTGTGTCCCAAGTGAAAGTAATGCGTGCTAGAGTGTAGAATTTGAGACATTCCCTAAGTGAATTTTGCCATTTTAAAATGAGTTTACATAACACAAGCATTTAAACTTGTGTTTTAAAATAACCTAGCTGTTAGATGTCCCCCTCTCTCTCTCTCTCCCTCTCTGCCCCCTCTCCCTCTCCCTCTCTCCCCCTTCTCTCTCCCCCTCCTCTCTCTCTATCCCTCTCTCTTTTTCCCCTCTCTCTGTCCCTCTCTGTCTCCTCTCTCTCTCTCTCTCCATGTCTCCCTCTCTGTCCCTCTTTCTGTTCCTCCTTCCTCTCTTTCTCTCACTCTCTCTGTCAACCATCCCCACCCCCATCCCTCTCTCTCTTTCTCTCTCTCTCTCTGCCGACCCCCACCCCCCACCCCCATCAGCACCAATCATTGCTGAGAATGGGAACAGCAGTTACTGAACTTTGGACAGATTCAAGGTTTTCTGGCGGGCTTTAAAAAAAAAGGAATCAGCTGGAAAGCCCCAAATCTGTCCAAAGTTCAGAAACTTCTGTTCCCGCTTCCAGTACCTGTCAGCTGTCAGCTGTGAAACTGGCAGTGCAATTTTTTTATAAAAGGTCTGGTCGTAAAGAAGAAGCCAATGGGAAATTTATCATCCTGAAATTACCACTCATGAACCTCAAAATCATTTACCACGGACACTGATGTCCGTGTACGGATACGTTGCTAACCCCTGCTCATGTCCAGTGATTCACCACATGCGGATCACACCTCTATGATACTCTTTATAGTTTGCATGGTGCCAGTATCTGAGCTGGTGGCTGTGAGTATGAGATCGAGGATGGTGTTTCTTCTTCATCTCATGTTCCTTTTGCACTTCAGGCTCTCACACCAGTTGTTGACCAGGTATTTGAAAGAATAAAGGCATAAGGGTAGGGTTCAGGTGAGGGAATGGGGGAAAGGAAGAGGTCCATGCTTACACAATCTGCAGCTTGTAAATCAGAAGAGATTGTAAGCACAGAGGGAAGTGTGTAGAATTTTTTACTCTGTTTAGTTTGGTTCAGACAAGAGAATTTCAGGAATAGCTCAACACACTAAATCAGATATCAAACTTTATTAAGTTTAGTTTAGTTTAGAGATACAGCACTGAAACAGGCCCTTCGGCCCACCGAGTCTGTGCCGACCATCAACCACCCATTTATACTAATCCTACACTAATGCCATATTCCTACCATATCCCCACCTGTCCCTATATTTCCCTACCACCTACCTATACTAGGGGCAATTTATAATGGCCAATTAACCTACCAACCTGCAAGTCTTTTTGGTTAATCCAGATATCTAAACATCATGCAATTCAATGCTGTACCCTACTATAAATGACTTAACACTGAAAGTTATTTATTCTCAAAATATGAAGGAAGCGAAATACTTACAGAGAACAGTCAACTTCATGTTGATTATAGTTTCCTAGTGACTGAGCAAGTCATTCCTTCCCCTCCAGTTGCAACAACAAAGTTTCTCTAAATGTTTCTTTTATCCCTTAATTTCAGGGAGAGACAAGACGTCAAATAAATGAATAAAACAATTAATTTTTATGAATTCATTATTAATTAGAACACATCAAGGATGGCAGGACAAGTGATGTGTCATGGCAGCAGCATGTGGGAGCTCCTGGATGCCAGTGTGATCCAGGGCAAACACGTCTGCAGTAAGTGCGGCTCGAAGAGCTTCGGTTCAGAGTTATTGAACTGGAGTCCGAGCTGCAGACACTGTGACACATCAGGGAGGGGGAAAGTTATTTGGACATTTTGTACCAGGAGGCAGTCACACCCCTTTGGATAGGGTCTTCTGATTTGGTCAGTGGTCAGGGTACAGGAGAGTGTGGCTGCAGCTGAAGCAGGTAAGGGAACCCAGAGGGCAGGACCGCAGGAGCCTCAGCCTTTGCGATTGTCCAACAGGTTTGTGGTTCCTTCAGCTTGTTTGGATGAGAGTGGGTCTGCAGGGTGGATGAGCAACCTGACCATGGCACCATGATACAAGAAGCCATTCAAGTGGAGGGAGAAAAAAGGAATGTAGTGGTAGGTGACAGTATAGTTAGGGGGATTGACACAGTTCTCTGCAGCAAAGAGCAAGCGTCCAGGCTGTGTTGCCTGCCCGGTGCCAGGGTTCAGGATATCTGCTCAGGGCTGGACAGAAACTTACAGTGGGAGGGGGAGGATCCAGTCGTCATGGTCCATGTAGGTACCAACGACATAGGCAGGACAAGGAAAGAGGTTCTGCATAGTCAGTATGACGAACTAGGCACCAAATTAAGAAGCAGAACCTCAAAGGTAATAATCTCTGGATTATTACCTGAGCCATGTGTAAATTGGCATAGGGAAAATAAGATTCGAGAAATTAATGCATGGCTCAAAGACTGGGTCACTGGCACCAGTACTGGGGAAAGTGGTGGCTGTACTGTTGGGACGGTCTACACATGAACCATGCTGGGGCCAGTGTTCTAGTGAGTCTCATAATTAGGGAAGTAAAGAGGGCTTTAAACTGAATAGTGGGGGGCAAGGAATCAAATTTGGGAAGATATGGTAAATCAAGGAGCAGAGACAAGGCAAGAGAGAAAGGTATTAATATGGGAAATGATAAACAGACTGTGACAGGAAGGGACAGAGCGGACAAATCTAAGAGTAAATCAACAGATAAAGCTACAGGTTACAAAAATAATAAAAGGACAGAACTAAAGTCTCTGTATCTGAATGCACGTAGCATTCGAAACAAAACAGATAAACTGAGAGCGTAAATAGAAATGAATATGTCTTATCTAATAGCCATTACAGAGACATGACTGTAGGATGACATAGATTGGGACCTGAATATTGAAGGATACATGGCATTTAGGAAGGACAGGAAGCTAAGAAGAGGTAGAGGGATAGCTCTGTTAATTAATGATAGTGTTAGCACAATAGAGAGGGACGATCTAAGTTCTGGAAACCAGGATGTAGAAGCAGTTTGGGTAGAGATGAGGAATCATAAAGGCAAGAAGTCATTTGTGGGAGTGGTGTACAGGCCACCTAACATTAAACACACTGTAGATGGGGTATAAAGGAAGAAATAATGGCAGCTCGTCAGAAAGGTACAGCGATAATTATGGGGGATTTTAACCTACATATAGACTGGAAAGATCAGATGGGCAGAAGTAGCCTAGATGAGGAGTACATAGAATGTTTTTGGGATAATTTCTTGGAACAATACGTTCTGGAGCCAACCAGAGAGCAGGCTATACTAGACCTGGTATTGTGCAATGAGATAGGATTAATTAATGACCTCATAGTTAACACATCCCTAGGTAGCAGCAATCATAATATGATTGAATTTTATATTTCGTATGAAGGAGAGAAGAGGGGGTCCAAGCCTAGTATTTTAAACTTAAATAAGGGTAATTATGAGGGCATGAAAGCAGAGCTAGCTAAAGTGAACTGGCAAATTAGGTTAAGGGATAAGTCAATAGAGATACAGTGGCAGACATTTAAGGGGATATTTCAGAATACGCAGAATAGATACATTTCAAGGAGAAAGAAAAATTCCAAGGGTGGGACCTGTCATCCATAGTTAACTAAAACAGTTAAAGATAGTATCAAACTTAAAGAAAAAGCCTATAATTGCGCAAAGATGGGAGGCAGGTCAGAAGATTGGACAAAATACAAAAAACAGCAAAGAATGACTAAAAGATTGATAAGGAAGGTAAAATTAGAGTACGAGAGAAAACTAGCTAGAAATATAAAGACAGATGGTAAGAGTTTCTATAGATATTTAAAAAAGAAAAGTTAACAAAGTGAACGTTGGTCTGATAGAAAGTGAGTCTCGGGAATTAATAATGGATAATAAGGAGATGGCAGATGAACTGAACAGGTATCTTGCATCGCTCTTCATGACTGAGCATGCAAGTAACATCCCAGTATTAGCTGTGAGTCAGGAAATGGAAGGGAGGGAGGAACACAAGAAAATTACAATCACCAGGAAAGTGGTACTGAACAAATTGTTGGAGCTGCGTGCTGACAAGTCCTCGGGTCCTCATGGACTTCATCTTAGGGTGTTGAAAGAAGTGGCTAGTGATGTAGTTGATGTGGTAGTTTTAATTTTCCAAAGTTCCCTAGATTCGGGGAAGGTTCTGTTATATTGGAAAATAGCGAATGTAACTCCTTTATTCAAATCGGGAGGGATACAGAAAGCAGGAAACTACAGGCCAGTTAGCTTAACATCTGTTTTAGGGAAAATGTTAGACGTTATTATGAAAGACATTTAGAAAAATTCAAGGTAATCAGGCAGAGTCAACATGCTTTTGTGAAAGGGAAATCATCTTTAACCAATTTATTAGAGTTCTTTGAGGGAGGACATGTGCTGTGGGTAAAGGGGAACTGGTGGATGTATTGTACTTCAATTTCCAGAAGACATTTGATAAGGTGCCACATCAAAGGTTACTGTAGAAAATAAAATCTCAAGTTGTAGGGGGTAACATATTGGCATGGTTAGAAGATTGGCTAGCTAACAGGAAACAGAGAGTAGGCATAAATGGGTCATTTTCTGGTTGGCAAGATGTAACGAGTGGTGTGCTACAGGGAATCTGTGCTGGAGCCTTAACCTTTTACAAATTATATAAATGACTTAGTTGAAGGGACCGAAGGTATGGTTGCTACATTTGCTGAAGACACAAAGGTAGGTAGGAAAGTAACTTGTGAAGAGGACATAAGGAGGCTACAAAGGGATCTAGATAGGTTAAGTGAGTGGGCAAAGACCTGGCAAATGGAGTATAATATGGGAAAGGCTGAAATTGTCCACTTTGGCAGGAAGAATATAAAATAAGCATATTATCTAAATGGTGAGAGATTGCAGAGCTCTGAGATGCAGAGGGATCAGGGTGTCCTAGTGCATGAATCACAAAAGGTTAGTATGCAGGTACAGCATGTAATTAGGAAAGCTAACAGAATGTTATCGTTTATCGTGAGGGGAATTGAATACAAAAGTAGGGAGGTTATGCTTCAGCTATACAGGGCATTGGTGAGACTACATCTGGAGTACTGTGTACAGTACTGGTTTCCTTATTTAAGGAAGGATGTAAATGCATGGGAGGCAGTACAGAGAAGGTTTACTTGCCAAATACCTGGAATGGGTGGGCTATCTTATGAGGAAAGATTGGACAGGCTAGGCTTGAATCCGTTGGAATTTAAAGAGTAAGAGGTGACTTGATTGAAACATATAAGATCCTGAGCGGTCTTGACAGGGTGAATGTGGAAAGGATGTTTCTTCTTGTGGGAGAATCTAGAACTAGGGGTCACTGTTTAAAAATAAGGGGTCGCCCATTTAAGACTGAGCTGAGGAGAAATTTTTTCTCTCAGAGGGTTGTGAGTCTTTGGAATTCAATTCCTCCAAAGGCGGTGGAAGCAGAGTCTTTGAATATTTTTAAGGCAGAGGTAGATAGATTCTTGATAAGCAAGGGGGTGGAAGTTTATCAGGGGCAGGTGGAAATGTGGAGTTATCAGTTCAGCCATGAACTTATTGAATGGCGGAGAAAGCTCGAAGGGCCGAGTGGCCTAGTCCTGCTCCAAATTCGTATGTTCGTATGTATTATACTGACAGTGGCTTATTGTCCATTTAGTATTTGTCTTAGGCCAAAATATCCAACGAAATGTTTGAAAAAGCCCACCCTGAAGCTGTCCATTTTCCTAGCACCTCCTTCAGTAATTTTCCATCATGTGAAGATCAGCATGGATTGGTTACAAGTCTCATCAATTGAGCTGGACAATGTCCAGATAAAGGTGTTTTGTGGAAGTCAACAGATCATTAAGTTCTATGTCATCTCACTTTTGTGGGACTTCTCAAGGCCTCTGGCTCATTCATTTGAACAGATATGTCCTTTAATTGGAATGTCTTTTCTTCCTTCCTGACAGCGTTATCTGGTTCCTTGCCATTCCTTCCACAGAGCAACCAATTTAATTTAAAAACAAGAAGGGGTGGCACAGTGGCTTGCACCGCAGCCTCACAGCTCCAGCGACCCAGCTTCAGTTCTGGGTACTGCCTGTGCAGAGTTTGCAAGTTCTCCCTGTGACAGCGTGGGTTTCCGTTGGATGCTCCGGTTTCCTCCCACATCCAAAGAATTGCAGGTTGATAGGTAAATTGGTCATTGTAAATTACCCCTAGTGTCGGTAGGTGGTAGGAGAATTGAGGGAAGGTGGGAATATGGGATTAATGTAGGATTAGTAAAAATGGGTGGTTGATGGTCAGCACAGACTCGGTGGGCCAAAGGACCTGTTTCAGTGTTGTATCTCTCGATGACTCTAAATCCTTCTCTTAACAGTTCCCGGGTCTTCGCAGGGCAGGATGGTGAATATAATCAAGCTTCAACATGGAGCTAAATTTTAGTGAAGCTATTACTGTCTTATAAGAGGGGTGTGAGAATATGGATTAACTCAGAACATTCCACCATCTTCTATGATTCTCCGTTGCCGGCAACGGTCTCACTCGTGGCCACATCAGTTATTGCCAACAGCAACTCCTCCATGGAGGTGAGGGCAAGCAGCTGTGCCTGTCTCCCTCCAGTTAGAGGCTCCTGCCTCCAATTAAGGGCCACCTTGTTCTGCAAGAGAGAGGGAAGTGTGTCAGTAAGTGTAGTGCAATGTGTTTGGGTGATGTACCTATCACAATTGTATAGCTGTCAATGTGTGTAAGCTGTGAGATGTGAGCGTGAGGCTTGTAACAGTGTTAAGTGTGTGAGGATGAGATGTGACAATGAATGTTAGGTTTGAGTCATGCTTGATAGAGATTGTTGGTCGATGAGTGAAGGGGTTGGGAGCATGGTGTATTGAATGGAGCAGTGTGTGAGACTAGAGGTTTATTTGTAAGGATATGGTAATGAAGATGCATTCACTGACCATGACTTGAACTTTTGTGGTACTGCATCCAAGTCCTCGGAGCTAGACTGCTGGCATGATCTCAACAGCTATGTATTCCCACTGCCTTCCTAATGTCTGTCTGGAGGGCCTCTTGGCCCCCTGAGTAAAGAGGACCGCTCCTCTCCTATTCATCCCCTGCACCAAGGCCTCCAGTACTGCATCAAATAGCCTTGGACCATGCACTCTGGCCTGTTGCACTATTTTGACTGGGACTGTGACTGCCTTAGTGCTAAGGGATCAGATGGGGAAGAATTTGTTAAGTGTGTCCAGGATAGTTTTCTGAAGCAGTATGTGGATGGTCCTACTAGAGAAGGGGCTACACTCGACCTCCTCTTAGGAAATGAGGCTGGGCAGGTGGTTGATGTGTCAGTGGGGCAGCACTTTGGGACCAGTGAGCATAACTATTAGCTTCAAGATAGTTATGGAAAAGGATAGGACTGGTCCTCAGGTTGAAGTCCTAAATTGTGTGAAGGCTAATTTCGATGGCATCAGACAGGGACTCTCAAAAGTTGAATGGGAGAGGCTGTTTACAGGTAAAGGGATGTCTGGCAAGTGGGAGGCTTTTAAAACTGAGATAGGAAGAGTTCAGGGCTAGCATGTTCCTGTTAGATGGAAGGACAAGGCTGGCAAGTTCAGGGAACCTTGGTTGATGAGGGATATTGAGGGTCTGGTCAGGACAAAGAAGGACGCATATGTCAGGTATAGGCAACTGGGATCAAGCGAGTCCCTCAAGGAGTATAGGGGATGTAGGAGTACACGTAAGAAGGAAATTAGGAGGGCGAAAAGGGGCCATGAGATTTCCCTGGCAGATAAGGTAAAGGAGAATCCTAAAAGATTCTACAAGTATATTAAGAGTAAAAGGATAGCTAGGGAGAGAGTAGGTCCCCTTAAGGATCAGTGTGGTAATCTATGTGTGGAGCCACAGGAAATGGGCGAGGTCTTAAATGAATACTTCTCGTCTGTATTTACCGTGGAGAAGGTCATGGAAGCTAGTGAGTTCAAGGGAGGGAACAGCGATATCCTGGAGCATAACAACATTACAAAGGAGGAGGTGTTGGAGGTTTTGAAGCGCATTAAGGTGGATAAATCCCCAGTGCCTGACCAGGTGTATCCTAGGATGATATGGGAGGCAAGGGAGGAGATTGCTGGGGCCCTGGCAGAGATTTTTGTATCATCGTTAGCCACGGGTGAGATACTGGAAGACTGGAGGATAGCTAATGATGTGCCTTTATTTAAGAAGGGCAGCAGGGATAAGCCAGAGAACTACAGGCCGGTGAGCCTTACATCAGTGGTGGGAAATTTATTGGAAGGGATTCTGAGAGACAGGATTTATATGCATTTGGAAAGGCATGGTCTGATTAGGGATAGTCAGCATGGCTTTGTGCGTGGGAAATCATCTCACGAATTTGATTGAGTTTTTTGAGGAGGTCACCAAGAGGATTGACGAGGGCAGGGCGATGGACGTTGTCCACAAGGACTTTAGCAAGGCCTTTGACAAGGTCCCGCATGGTAGGCTGGTCCAGAAGGTTCGAACACATGGGATCCAGGGTGAGCTAGCCAATTGGATACAAAATTGGCTTGGTGATAGGAGGCAGAGGGTGGTAGTGGAGGGTTGTTTTTCAGATTGGAGGCCGGCGACCAGTGGTGTGCCGCAGGGAACGGTGCTGGGCCCTGTGTTGTATGTCATATATATTAATGACTTGGATGTGAATGTCGGGGGCATGATTAGTAAGTTTGCAGATGACACCAAAATTGGTGGTATAGTGGACAGTGAAGAAGGTTGTCTAAGGTTACAACAGGATATAGATAAACTGGGAAAGTGGGCAAGGGATTGGCAAATGGAATTTAACACAGACAAGTATGAAGTGATGCATTTTGGGAAGTTAAACCAGGGCACGACATATACAGTGAATGGCAAGGCCCTGGGGAGTGTTGTTGAGCAGAGAGACCTTGGGGTGCAAGTACATAGTTCCCTGAAAGTGGCAACACACGTAGACAGGGTGGTGAAGAAGGCGTATGGCATGCTTGCCTTCATCGGCTGAGGCATTGAGTACAAGAGTTGGGATGTCATGTTACAGTTGTACATAACGTTGGTTAGGCCGCACTTGGAGTACTGTGTGCAGTTCTGGTCGCCGCACTACAGGAAAAATGTGGTTAAGCTAGGGAGGGTGCAGAAAAGATTCACAAGGATGTTGCCTGGTTTAGAGGACTTGAGTTATAAAGAGAGATTGGATAGGCTGGGTCTGTTTTCCCGGGAGCGAAGGAGGCTGAGAGGGGACATGATAGAGGTATATAAAATTATGAGAAGCATAGATAGGGTAGATAGCCAGAGTCTGTTTCCCAGGGTAGGGGGTGACTAAAACTAGAGGGCATAGATTTAAGATGAGAGGGAGGAGGTTTAAAAGGGATCAAAGAGGTAAATTTTTCACACAAAGAATAGTGGGTATCTGGAATGTGCTGCCAGAGGAGGTGGTGGAGGCAGGAACAGTAGCAACATTTAAGAGGCAGCTGGACAGGTACTTGAATGAGCAAGGCATAGAGGGATATGGAATTAATGCAGGCAGGTGGGATTAGTATAGATAGGCATTATGGTTGGCATGGACGGTGGGCCGAAGGGCCTGTTTCTATGCTGTACGACTCTATTTCCACTTCTCCTTCTGCTCACAAACTCTTCCACAATGATATCTAGCACTTGCTGCAGCCGGAATGCTCCTCACCTTTAAGAGTTGCAGTCTGGCTTTAAGTGGTCATAGTCTGGCATGAACTTGGGCCCCCTGCAGCCACTCAGCAGCACATTCACCAATTCACCACTGGGCTGCAGGCCACTATCATTATAATTAGCAGGCAGCACAAAGTGTGTTCGCTCCCTGCATTACTTGAACAGGGGGTGGGTTCATCACACATTATGATCCCTGTGCTGATTTTCAGGGGCAATCGCATATTTAGCCCCAGTTTTTCTTTTAGTTTCGACCAGCTTTACTGCAAAAAAATAGAAATTCTTCAGAATTGATATCTGAGCAATTCTGGCCTCAGATTCTATATATTCAGACATTAGGACATCCATTTTGTTTTACCTCCCACATCCGCTGTGTGTGAGTTATATCACCACAAGCCAAGCTGCCAGGACTAGTGGAGACATCTGCCATACTACATGGGTGGCTGTGACAGTTACAACAGGTTTTCAGTTGGAAGAAAACATGTAAATGAGTGTTTTGTCGCTTCTATTACACAACAAAATCAGTTGAAGATGCTTTGTGATGCAACGTTCTTCTGTTTTGATGCCAAACAGGTGAAGGTATGAATTTTGCTTTTCCAGGCATTTGCCCAATCAAGTCTTTACATAACAGTATGAATGGCTTCAAGGAATGGCTGAGGCTCAATGAGTGCACTGGGTCCCTTGTTCATTTTGAATGTGTAAGTGAACTGGTAACATCCATGCACATAGCAACACAAAATAAACACAGGAACACATGAATTTCAGTACTTCACACCATGCATCAGTTATTCTGCATGTGATTTTCATATAGTTACTGAATGTGTTAGTCTGTCATTTATGCCCATCGGCTGGATTTTATGGGCCACTCTGAGGTGGGGTCAGAGGCAGGGGGCGCCCATAGAGCCACAACGGGTGACAGGGTGGAGGACCCGTCGCCAAGCGTTTTACTGGGGACAGGATAGGCTGACGACAGCTTTCCCGCCCAGAGGCCAATTGAGGCCCTTAAGTGGTCTATTAATGATCACTTAAGGGCCTCTTCCCACTGCCACTGGGATCTAACCAGTGGCGGGGCTGCCACTGCCACATGGGGATGGCACCTTGTAAAATGAGGTACCCTCCCTGTAGGTTTGGGGGGGGGTCCCTCCTTTGTGGGCAATCTGTAGTCCATGGAGGACCCCCACCAGCAGAACCTCCACCTCTTTGGACCCTCCCTCCCCATGGACATCACGCCCACCCTCTCACCACCCCACTTCGCCGGGGCCTTCTGAACTGGTCTCGGAGACCCCGCCTCACTTATCTGATGTCTGGGGTTCCAGTGCTGGGCCTGGGTCCAAGGCCTCTGCAGTACCAGCAGTGATCACCGATACTGCTGAGCTGCCAACCCTGTGATTGGCTGGCAGCTTTAGGAGGCAGGTTCTCCGTCTTTAAAGAAACGGGGATCTTTTCCCCCAGCACCAGGCGCACTGTTTCCTCCACAAAATCCAGCCCCATGTGTGGTTTGTGATGCCTCAAGAATGGTAAATCAAGAGTGAGGTGAAAATAATATCAATTAAAGCTTACGCAATGTATCTCTTACACATGTAAACTTTGGGGGACATCATTTGATAGTTATTAACTATTCCAATAGATTTTTACTCATCAATCTGACATTCATGTCAGATATCTCTCTCTAACAACTTAAATTTACTGTTGTTGTTCCTTACCAAACTGTTGTTTTATTTTGCTCCCATCCTTCTTGCAACAAATGGTATCACTCTTGTCTCAGTGGTAATTATCAACCTTTAGTCAGACATAATCTAGATTGACATTTCAGTGTAATACTGAGGGAGTGCTGCACTGTTGGTGGTGTCATCTTTTGGATGAGACATTAAACCAAGGCCCCATCTTCCTTCTCTGGTGGTTGTTAAAGATCCCATGGCACTATTCAAAGAAGAGCAGATGTCCTGTTCAATATTTCCCTTGCTGTGTGAAAATTGGCTGCTGCGTTTCCCTACATTAAACCACTAGAAATCAAATATTGTGCCATTATGGAGGTTAGGGTTGAGGTTAATGAGAACTGAAAACCCTTGATAATTTCAGGAGGGACTTGCCAGAATTGTTTGCAAAACACATCATTCTAAATAAGGATTTAGAGTTTTATAGAGAGGGCAAAGAAAGTGAGGTTTTTATCTCTAGGGCCTGCAAGTTCCTGAGTAATGTTGCAGATCACCACATTTCACTATGTAGACCTAGGCTAGGCATCATGTCTTGAACAATACATGAGATACTTATAGTGAAAGAATAAATGCCAATGCTGGCCGGATCTCCACTAACAATCAACTTGGTTTAATTCAAACTAAATTCTCTACAGCCCTGTTAAATTGTTGAAGGTAGGAGTCTAGTACATTTTGGAGATGCAGCTCTACTTAAAATTATGGAATGAGAATGCCCCATCGTTGGGATTACTTGGAACTTTAAGTATCTACATTTCACCTACACCACTTTGGCTATACCTGGGAGAGCACAAAGTGGATTTTCCAATGAAGTTTGCCAAATAAACAGACATAAGTCATGACTGATGGGAAAACGGGTGAGGATCCATAATACCACATATCAAAGGGCTTGGAAAATGGATGCAGAAAATACTTGTAGGAAATAGGTGAGAGCTTCATTCAAATATTAAAATGAAGGAGGCAGCATTCCACACATATAGTTCATGAGTACGCATGACTGAGTGTAGAGTTAATCTAAAGAAAGGACACTACTGTAATTAATACTTTAAAATGTGAGGTACAGAAAAAGTTGTAAACTATGTTTATGAATGACTCATGAACAAACTTAATGACATGAACACATGAAGCTTTTTATATTTATTTTGATTCAGGGAATCAGTTTTGTACATATGTGTGTTTAAAGGACATAGTCAGAAAATTCATTATTTCTGCATTGTTTTATATCCTGTCCTAAATTTATTCCCCCATTGCTGTTCGGACTTTGAAAAAACTTTTAGTAATCACTCTACTGCCTCTTTATTTTCTTACTGCTCCATTGCTGCTATCAATGGGTTCTCCAATGAGAATTCCCTCTGTATCTGGGGAAAAAAGTGGACCAGTGCAGAGATGTCAGACCAATCAGGATGCACCAGAGATCTTAGGCTGGATTTTTGGCCCCCGTCGGGGCCGGGATTGGAGGCAAGCTGGAGCTACAAATAGCCTCAACAGCCTGTGTGCAGGTTCCCCAGCTCCATCATGCCTCCAGGTCATTTTTGTGGACATGGTAGGTAGCCGATCAGGCTCATTAAGAGCCGAAAATTGAGGCCAATTAAAGAAGGTCGACTGGAATTTTCCAATCGGCCTTTAGGTTCCCGCAACGGCGGGGGCTAGTTTAGATGCCTGGAAGCGAGCACCCGGTGGCAGACTGGAAGGAGGGATGGGAAGGCGTGGTGCTCCAGGCTGGCCTAGAGGCCCCCCCTGCCTGTCTAGGTGCAGGAGAAGCCACAGGCCACCCCGTTAAAATGGTTTCCCCCATCGCACCCACCATCAGTGGTGGCCTGGCTGCTGAATCTACTTTTTAATTAAAGATTTTTTTAAAGTTGGAGAGAGGGCACTTCCACGTTGAAGTGCCCTCTCTCTTACTTAACTTCCATTACAGCTTGCTGCTCCTCTCAAGCTGGAAGGCCTCTGATTGGCCCTTCAGCTTTGAGAGCCTGCCCACTGTCCGTAATCAGATGGTGAACCTGTCTCCAGGCCAATTAAGGGGATATCCCCTTGAAAATCCCATTAAGTGACTGCTTCCCCCCCGGCAGTCAGTTCGGTACCCAGAAACTGTCCCAACCTCTGTTTCTCACCTCAGAGGGAACCTCCAGCCCCTTCTGTCCATATCTACTGGTACCCTCACCCTCACATCTATAGAAAAAGCTGTCAGTACCTTGCTTTAGCAGAGAATAATGTAAACAATAACTGAAAGCCTGAAATTATGAATGGCCCTTCAGAGGCACTCCAATCATGGCTTATCATGCATCAAATGGTAGTGCATAGGAAAAGGCCAATCAGAGTGGTCAATAGCCATCATAGTTTGCTCAACAAGCTCTCGTTCAGCAGAGGGCCATATTTTGCAGGGACACCCTTGAGTTAATATGTAGCTCACAAAGCCAGTGACAATACTGGCCAGTATTGAGGTCTCAAGCATGTCTCCTTCCCCTTCTAGGCATGTAGTAATGCCAACCACAGAGTGCCAAACAAGCCCAATCTCCTTGCAATCACCTCATGCAGAACCACCTTAGTTTCAGCAGCCATGACATTGTATGTTCACTTCTGCATTGTTCCATAATTTCAGTTTTGTTTGTCACTCCTTCTCAATCTTCCATAAGCCTTCTCAAAGGCTACCAAGTCCTTTTCAGCCTTTCCTAATGCTGCAAGCATTCTTCTCCCCCAATTCTGACATCTCACTCTCATTGTCCACATCTCCATGAATTTTAGCTACACACAATTTTCCTCTCCTGCCACTAATGTTCTTCCTTCTGTGTTCAGATCTGTTGGGTATTTCATCAAAACCTGGGTCAGATTAATACACAGGGGTCCCAGACAAATGTAGGACTCTGTGGTCTCCTGGGCACTGCTGTTAGTGAGCAACCTGGGAGAGGATCCAGAAGAAATGTTCATACTTTGAACCTGGAGTTTGCTCACGTCTATGATCTGTGTGGTAGTCGGGACTTCTCACAGAAGGTGTGATGCTTCTACCACCAAACCCCTCCCATTCCCACTCTCTGATCCAGTTTTACTCTTTGTCTTCCTCGTCTTCCTGTTGCTCTGCATTTGGTCCGTATTTTTAAATTGCTTTGTATACATTTATAATGGAAACTGTGTTACATTCTGTCACTAATTTGTATAATTTAGAAGCAGAGAAGGAAGCTTGGTTTGAGCATAAGGGTGAAAACAGATGATAAATGGGTGCTGTACTAATAAGGCTGTTTGAAAGTTTGGTTTTAGAACTGAGATTCTCAGACATTGGCACCGGAGGTCCTGGCAGAGCAGGTCCAGAAGAGGAGGAATGTTCTGTATGTACATGGGATTGGGGGAAAGGAGTCCACCTTGTTATCCTGCAGCAGCTGGTGCCTGGCCATAGTCCTCCTCCCATTCCTTCTACAGACCAATGGGGACCCTTAGCAAGATGCCCATGACAAAGTACTCCCTTTCTCCTTGTGGCTCCTACATGGTGTCCAATAAGGTACAGTAGCACAGCACTTCATCTATTTAGGTGAAGTCCTCAGAGAATTTCTGAAATAAATATTGATAAAGTGTTGAAGTCTTGACAAACTGTCCCAAAAAATTTCCAGATGTGTTTCAAAAGTCCTCTTCAAATCTCCAGCAGGAAGTGAACATTAAAAGACAAGTGTGCCTTTAAGCAGGGCTTGAAATCCTCAAGCAACAACCTGTTTACTTCCAATTAGCTGATCGCTGTTAGGAGAGTGCATTTGGTCAAGCGTTGTCCATCAAAATACTGTGCAGCCTCATCAATGCGTACTCGCAGGCAATTTAAATGGCAATCAACTCCCTAATGATCCTCCAGATGGCCGTTCCTAGCATGCATTTCAACTCCATTACAAAGATGGAATCCTGTGCTAGAAACATAGAAAATAGGAGCAGGAGTAAGCCATTCGATCCTGTTCAGTCATTCATTATGATCATGGCTGATCATCCAACTCAGTAACCTGTTCCTGCTTTCCTTCCATATCCTTTGATCCCTTTCACCCCAAGAGCTATATCTAACTCCTTCTTGAAAACATACAATGTTTTGGCCTCAACTGCTTTCTGTGGTAGCGAATTCCACAGGCTCACCACTCTCTGGGTGAAGAGATTTCTCCTCATCTCAGTCCTGAAAGGTTTACCCTGTATCCTTAGGCTATGACCCCCGATTCTGGACTCCCCCACCATCAGGAACATCCTTCCTGCATCTACGCTGTCAAGTCCTGTTAGAATTTTATAGGTTTCTGTGAGATCCCCCCTCACTCTTCTGAACTCCAGCGAATATAATCCTAACAGACTCAATCTCTCCTCATACATCAGTCATGCCATCCCAGGAATCAGTTGGTAAACCTTCACTGGACTCCCTCTATAGCAAGAAAATCCTTCCTCGGATAAGGAGACCAAAACTGCACACAATATTCCAGGTGTGGCCTCACCAAGGCCCTGTATAATTGCAGCAAGACATCCCTGCTCCTGTACTCGACTCCTCTCGCTATGAAGGCCAACATATCATTTGCCTTTTTTACCACCTGTTGCACCTGCATGCTTACTTTCACAACTTGTGGTACAAGACCACCCAGGTCTCGTTGCATATTCCGCTCTCTCAGTTTATAGCTATTCAGATAATAATCCGCCTTCCTGTTTTTGCTACCAAAGTGGATAACCTCACATTTTACTGCATCTGCCATGCATTTGCCCACTCACTCAACTTGTCCAAATCACCGTGAAGTCTTTCTGCATCCTCCTCACAACTCACCCTCCTGCCCAGTTTTGTGTCATCTGCAAATTTGGAGATATTACATTTAGTTCCCTCATCTAAATCATTAATTGTGAATAGCTGGGGTCCTCGCACCAATCCCTGTGGTACCCCACTAGTCACTGCCTGCCATTCGGAAAAGATCCATTTATTCCTACTCTTTGTTTCCTGTCTGCCAACCAATTTTCTATCCATCGCAATACGCTACCCCCAATCCCATGCGTTTTAGTTTTACACGCTAATCACTTATGTGGGACTTTGTCGAAAGCCTCCTGAAAGTCCAAATAAACCACAACCACTGTCTCCCCCTCATCAACTCTACTAGTTACATCCTCGAAGAATTCTAGTAGATTTGTCAAGCACGATTTCCCTTTCGTAAAGCCATGCTGACTCAGTCCAATTCTACCACTGTTCTCCAAGTGCTCTGCTATAAAATCTTTGAATTTGGACTCAGGCTGACTGGTCTATAATTCCCTGCTTTCTCTTTACCTCCCTTTTTAAATAGTGGGGTTAAATTAGTTACCCTCCAATCTGTAGGAACTGTTCCAGAGTCTATAGAATCTTGGAAGATGACCACCAATGCATCCACTATTTCTAGGGCCACTTCCTTAAGTACTCTGGGATGCATACCATCAGGCCCTGGGGATTTATCGGCCTTCAATCGCATCAATTTCCTCAACACCATTTCTCTACTAATACTAATTTCCTTCAGTTCCTCCCTCTCACTAAACCCTGTGTTCCCCAGCATTTCTGGTAAACATGAGCTAAACCGGCCTTTCAACTCAAGACCCCATCTTGGCCATCTCAGAGGCTCTTTAACGCCTAAAGGAGCTGGCAAAAGTCATTCCCGAACAGGTTCACCAGAATACAGGCTGAGAAGCTAAGAAATGTGAAACTGAAGTGCCATAGGACCACCACTGGCAGAGGGTGCATTTACAACATCACAACCTTACAGTGGTATTTCCATTACAGATAGGGAATTTGGAACTTATAGTGGGATGAGTTGAAATCAGGCTTTGTAGACATTCAGACATAATTTTATTTTATTATATACTGGGCATAGATATGCATTTGAAAACCTACACCCTGTCATGACACAGGATATTTTCAGAAGAGGAAAAGTATTTTTGGGGCCAACAAACCTTTTCTTTTGTTTTTGGTTAAAAACAGAGAGAGGAGTAAAACCCACGGTCTAGCAAACTGAGATAAACAATCCAGTGCAGTACTGAGGGAGTACTACACTGTTGGAGGTGCCGTCTTTCAGTTGAGACATTAAACTGAGGCCCCATCAGCCATCTCACGTGTATGCACTATTTTGAAGAAGAGTAGGGGAATTATTCCTGGTCTCCTGGCCAATCTTTATCCCTCAATCAACATCACGAAAACAGATTATCTGGTCATTTAAAAAAATTCATTCATGGATGTGGTGTCGCTGGCTAGGCCAGTATTTATTGCCCATCCCTAATTGCCCTTGAGAAGGTGGTGGTGAGCTGCCTTCTTGAACCGCTGCAGTCCATGTTGGGTAGGTACACCCACAGCGCTGTTAGGAAGGGAGTTCCAGAATTTTGGCCCAGCGACAGTGAAGGAACAGCGGTATAGTTCCAAGTCAGGATGATGTGTGGCATGGAGGGGAGCTAGCAGGTGGTGGTGTTCCCATGCATTTGCTGCCCTTGTCCTTCTAGATGGTAGAGTTTGCGGGTTTGGAAGGTGCTGTTTAAGGAGCCTTGATGTATTGCTGCAGTGCATGTTGTGGGAGTTTGCTGCACAAATTGGCTGCCATGCTTCCATTACAACGGTGACTACACTTCAAAAATATTTCATTGGCTGTAAAGCGCTTTGAAACATCCAGCGGTCATGAAAAGTGCTACATAAATGCAAATCTTTCTTTCATAACTGTGGTCCCATTTCAGATCCACCTAAGCCATTGGACGTCAATCTAGTTAAAGAATGGTCTAGCTTCTAGGGTTGAGAATTTCTTCAAACGTGTTCTTCCTTCTTTCCTGACATTTTTAATCAAACTATGGTCCTAAAAATTAATCATTTTAGAGCCTCACTTCTTCTGTTAAATGTTTGCTTAACAAGGGCCTTGAATGGTTATTCTCCAATATACAACATGTGAAAGCAGCCAGACCTGAATCGTAAGCAGCAAACTCAAGAGATGGACTCCAGCCCCTCCATTACTTGCCATTGTCAATCAAGGGAGGGGGAAGACACTTGATTAAGAGGTCATTAGCTTCTTCACAAGATAGGAGGAGGAAAAAAAGAGGTAATATTATACATTCTCCAGCAGTTGAATTAGCAAAGGCCTAGCAACAGGTAGGTAGACATTAATCTGAAGAGGATGGGGAGAAATCCTGTGACAAATACACCTTTTAACAATACCTCAACAGCACTTTATCTCCTCAGACAGTATACTGTAAACATACACAGCCAGCATGTCAAGCATACTTGTATTTCTTACAACAATGTATTACATCTGTGCTATTAACAATCAATTTTAATGCAGATTGGTATATGTATTTCAGTTCCAGTGTAGGCTCATTATGCTGAGGTCCTTGACGTGGAACAAAAATATATTTTGGTTTTTTTTCTGATGCTACAAGTTTTCATTAAAGAACATGTTAGAACATTAAATACTACAAATACCGCATGATAGCTATCTCTTCTTGACAACACTTTACAATACGTGAAAGTAAAAACTAAAACAGGAAAAGCTAATGAAACATGGTTTATATGTGCTATCATCATATAGTTATGCCACTGTGCACATTTTACATAAATAACGTTCAATTCTGATCACATTCATTACATTAAGGCACATTTACTTTACAGAAGTACTGAATATCACTATATCTGAAGAGCAGATGCAATACAGGCCATGCACAGCAGGTTACAAAAAGCACGCTGACAATACTAAACACTTAAAGAAAGTTTTCCATCATGAAACAATATTATTCAGCACTTAACCTGATAATGTGCACATACATGTTCATTCTAAGTACATATATATATACGTTTGTAACAAAGAGGCAACACAGCGGGGGTAGCACCTTATGCAGATCCCCAGTACATCACATTGTGTTCATGAGTTGAATTGTTTTTTGAAATCTTGGTTTAGAATTTAAAAATATTCTGAAGAAGTATCATTAATCATAATATTTTACTTTGGATCTTTAAAATATTTATGTCAGGAACAAGTGCTCCCATTTCAAGCTAACAGTTGCAAAGTAGCTGAATTTAGCGGTGTTAAAGGCTCAAGAATCTGAATGACTATTTCATAGAAAACACTTCTAAAAATTGGCTTATTTCTTAACTTTTTGTGCCATTCCCCCATCACACATTAGATCTCCACTATTGCTACTCACCTCAATTTCCCTTTACAGCTGGGAGGTTTGGATTGTTGGTGATGCAGATTACCCTGTGGTTTACGATCTGCAATTGCATTCTGCGATTGTGATGTCATAAGGAGTATAAAAGGTAAATACAATGTGCTATTTCAATTTAAACAATGTCAAAGACCAGGGGACACAGGGTTCAAAGTGGCAAAAGTCAAACTTAGGGCCAAGGTAAGAATGTTCTTCACAGAGTGAGCAGCACATGGAATGGGACAACCTGATACAATAGTGGAGGAAGAAACCCGGAAACATCAAGAACCAGTTGGATCCTCTAATGGGGCTGTTGAGTTTTTCTGGATGGCTGAATTAGGATAGGTTGAACAGTCTTCCTTATCCATATTTTCCTTACATCTGCTCTTCTTCACATGATTCTAAAGTAGAGCTGTTAAAGTTGGTAATGAGCATTGCACCGACTAGCGTGCAGCATTCATATCCGGAGCACGGAAACACATGCAATTACTTTATAAAGCTTCATTTTAAAACAAGATTAAAACAAAGGAGCAAATAGAACCTAGGCCCCAGTAAAATTATCTGAAGGAAGGCAAATTCCAAATGTATGTCGGAGTGTAAAAAAAGTGATAAATGAAGCCAGATTGTATTAACAAGTATACCAACCTGAAACAATAGCTGAGACTAGTAGGCCAGATATGTTGCGGATTTTACTCCAGAAATAGCACAGAATCTGAGCCATAGAAGCTTACAGACAGCACAGAAGGAAATGTACAACCCATTGAGTCTGTGCCAGCTGGAATAATTTAAAACTAATGCCATGGCCTAGCTCTCTCCATTGTCCATTAACTTCCTTTGCTTGAATTATTTATCCATTTTTCCTTTGCAAGATGCAATGGTCTCTTTCTCAACTATTTCCTATGGCAAAGTAGTCCACGGTTCAATAACTGTGCATAAGGAAACTTCACCTTGTCTTCATAATAACAATTTTATGTTGATGACCCCACATTTTCTCAATGTTTTTTTTCCTGTTCATTTTATCAAAACCCTTCATAATTTTTTTTTTAAAGTCTCTATTAAATCTCTTAATCTTCTCTGCTACTGTGGATACAGTGCCAGTATTTATAGTTCCCCAAACCTGGCATTATCCTGATGAATCTACACTGTATGTTCTCTATGCCTTTAATGTGTTTTCTATGATTGGGTACCCAAACTGCACAAAGTGCTGTAATGGTGGCTTAATCATTGCCTTAAAAGTTTATTTTCTCTTTGCTCTTTTATGGCTTTATCCATTTTAGAGAATTTTGTATTTGAACCCCTAAGCCTGTGCAGAGATTGCATCCCAATTCAATTTAACAGAACTCGTACTTCTTAAGGAGATTGTCTCACACTATTTCTGTTTCACACTGACTAAAATAACAACTGACTTGGAGCAAACGTTTAAAAATTCCAACTTTTTACAGCTTTAATGAGATAACCATCCTGTCACTAAAAATGTAAGTCGCATTTGGAGACCAGAAAATGAATCATTCATCCAAAGATCTTTGACTCTTTCTGACCATGCAACAGTGTACAGCCAGGAGTGTAACTCCAACACGCTGGCTTGCAATGCTATAAAGCAAAAACCCATGTCAAAATGATGCCTACCATATAGCAGGCCCATTAGAGCTCGTATCCACAGATTGGGAGTATTGTGACCCATTGCTACAACTATTGGACTATCTTTATAAGAAACACACAGGTAGATGACAGTAAAAGGGAGGAATATTCATTTTGCTGAAAAAGATATGACCAAGTCATGGAGATTTCAGCATAGGAACCAATCCTTTGGCCCTTCATATTATGCTGGTAATAGGTCCACATCAGAGTTAGTTGTACAAATGAGTTTGTGTCATTCGACTAACTTTGAATAGTTTTACAGACTAGACAAGTCCAATGCCAGCTTACAGGGTTAGCGGTCGAGCAAATCACCAGTTTAAACTTTGAATTTGGACATAAGTACCGGTTTGCATAATGCTGCAACAGTCAATAGTGTTAGTTATTTATAAAATGAATTTGCAGAATTGTGTCTGAATTTAAATTCTATCTTCAGGTATCAATTTAAAACTAGTGCAGAAGTACCTAAGCCATGAGGAACTTTAGCACTGAATCCAAGCCTTTTGGCTGAAAAGTGCAACACAAGTGCCTGCAGATTGTCCATTTTATTAGAATGAAAACTCCTGAACAAAGAATTTTTGGCTTCAGATGCGAGCATTTACATGTCAGTCCTGAGACTGAGACAAATGCAGATGAAGAAACAAAGGTAAAACATGAACAGATTCCCAATTTCTCTGCAACAATGATCCCACTGGATATTTAGCTCTAGTCAGACCATTAATCTTCTGAGAACTAAAGAGGATTTTAAAATGCACAAAAATGTAACAAGCACAAATGATCCCTGTGGTATAAAGTACATTTGGAGAAATGCATAGATGCACAACAAGTGTTTAAAGAAAATTTTGGGGGCAATTTGATTCAAAATGCTGCTACAGTCCTCAAAATATAAATCTGACATCTTTGATAGGGCTACTTTGAAAGTTTATTAAAACCATTGCAGGTAGAAATTCAACTTGCATCCAAACCGACAGTTCATTCCATGCTTGCCTCAGGACTGAACCAAATTTGGTATCAGACCTCATTGAATGGAAGTGGCAAGCTGCGAGCAGCAAACGGGAGTCACAATGCAGCTCGCCGGTTAGTTGGTTAGGCCGATGAAGGCCTTATACAAATAGGAGGAGTTTTTGTGACATGAGAGATTTGTACCTGAGTTTTTCATCATGGTCCCACAACTGGCGTCGGACCACAATTTGCATAGTAAAGCAGCATTCCACCTGTTTCAGGTGGACAGGCTGCTTGCCTATTTACAGGTCTGCCTGAATATAATATCAGGTGGGCCTTGGTCATCAAGGGAATGATCAAAGTGAACCCCACTCTCCCAATTTCCGTCTTATGACTGCATGTTTTTCAGGTGCAAATGAACGGCCAGGCCTCCAATGTCTGCGATGTTCCAATTTGTTTATTTGTAATTAATGTTATCATAAGCTTATTTCATTGTCTGGAATCTGATTATATGAAACTAATTTAGAACAGTATAAAGTACTTTCAATTACAATTTACTACCTTCACTAAACTTCAAAAAAGTACTTAATTAGTTGTAAAGTGCTTTGGGACATCCTGAAGTCCTGAAAGGCACTGTATAAATGAAAGTTCTTTGTTTCTTTAGAGGGGAATCGTTGACTGCACTAAGGAGGGAGAGGAACTAGGAGCGCCTTGCATCATTTAGCACAATGCTGTTGTTCACATGCAATGCAAATTATATTTCTGTGATGCTATCATGCATTGACATCAAGTAAATGATTAAAACAAGTGTAGGCTGTTAAGAAATTGTTTGCCCGGGGCCTGAGTAGAAGCACAATAGGCCCTGATACTTATGGCCAGGTGAGATAGAAATAAAACCAACCAAGGTTCCCAGTCCAGATTGCCAATGACCACTGCTGGAAAAGACACAATGAGTGAAGACAGGGATTGGGTTGAGCTGTGATACTGTAAATTGTCACTGTCTCGTCTCACACACAAAGACTAATCAATTGGGTGAATTAGCAGAAGGCCGTCAGCTCTGCAGAACCCAACAATTGTAGCATTTAGGTTGGAGAAGAGGAAAAAGGACAGGATATAAAATGGGGAGATTCACAACAAAGTTTATATAATACTGTCCAATTGCAAAAAGCAAAATATTCAAAAGTCTCAAATCAACGCAGACTCTAGGGATACAAGTTCTGTCAGGCCAATCCTTGGCTCATGCTAAGCATACCAATAGCAAAGTTGTTTATTCCCAGCCCACAATTAACCATCCATTAACTTTAATGAATGGAAAAGCACAGACTGGGAGTGTTCAGTTGTGCCACATTTACTCCAGACTTGGGACAATGAGCAGAGCGAGGAATTATTACCCTCTAGTGCCCAACCAATTAGAGTGCAAAGCAAAAGCATCAGAAAGTGAAGTAATTGACAGCTTAAACTCAAGTTCGGCAAAAAGAAAATCTTCATAGAATTGTTCTCCAATTATTTCACAGTCTTTTTCAGGTTATGCTATGGAGAAAAAAAGCATAATTTCAGAGACACATAGATTGACAGTAGTCAGGTTTGCCCTTGATTATAATTTGTCACAGGTTGGGGAAAGTTACCCCCAACATCATGGGATAGTTATCGGTGAAATTGGGAACATCATGTCAAATATAAGAACAGCTAATTGCTGTTCAAATGCGCTATGGACAAACATAAAGCATAAAGGGTAATAGAATTTATTTTAGAAACATCTATACAATCAACACATTTAGTTGTTAAATTGTGCCTTTTAAGACACCTAATCATGAGCCCTGGGATGAGCTGGAGTACAATATCTTACCAGCTCTAACATGTTACTCAACCAAGCTGCAGCTACACCCGATACAGTTACATTAGCGCCACTGAACTACAATATATACTGCAGCTCATCCCAATGTTTAAGTTTCTATTTAACTAAAATGCACATTTTAACAAATGTGATTATAGTATTCTCTTAAATCTCATTAGGTCTCTGGTGTTAGCCTTCTGGTGGTGCAGCAGTGTAGTTTAACCACTATTGTTTCTGTACTGTATCAGGTGCATCTGCAGTTTGGCTCTGTTCCACATGACAGTGGATGCAGTACAGGACTCCAGCTGATCCCAGGACACAAGCTTAAGTTTTTATTATCTTAAAAGGTACAATTTAACAAACACGTTTTTTTGATAAAAGAAATTGATAAGAGATTAAAATTAAAAAGAAATACGCACCGTGATAAGGTACAAAAGTCAATTGAGTTTGTTACTGGATGCCATACGAAGACAAATCAGTAAGTATTCTTACCAATCACTCAATGAATGGTGATTGCATTCCTTTCAATAAGGACTTTGGAGTCAAATGGTGTACATATCCAATTGCTCCACCCTACAAAACCCCTGTACAATAGATTAATTCTTTCCCTTCGCTTCATGCCCCCCAGCTTGGATCTTGTGTCACTTTCCAAGTCTGGCCATTCAAAAAGTAAACCCATTTTTGCTTTTTATAATCCTGTATAGGAGACTTTATCCAAACAAAAGAACCTATTGTGCATTGTTGAATGATTATGTGAATTAGTATTACAATGCATGTCATGATGTCTGCATAGGCACAGCTTCCCAAGCAATCACCCATAGTGAATAAGTTTGTTTTGTGAAGTATTAATTGAACCACACTCATTACATCATGCTGTTTTTATGATGACCCAAAAAGCTCCAGAAACTGAACACCTAAACTACTTTGGAGGTTATTGTTCAAATAACAGTCTCAATGGCTATCCAGGCATACTTACTCCTCCTTAGGTGAGAGGTGTTGGTTCCCAATCATGTCATTGGACACTGCATCATCAGGGACAAGAAAAAGTTGGCAGAATCTGACCTTCAGGAGCAGCATTGAAGGTGGCAGTGAAGTGTCCATCTCACCCTCCATCTAACTAAAGGAAGAGGTGAAATAGTAGAAACAATGACAAAAACAGATATAATACAAATACAAAGAAACACCAATAAATCACCATTTTGTACTGTGTCTATTAAAAATAATCTCCACATAGTCCATACTTGGCAACAAAAAATACACATTAAATACATAATGTTCCAAACAGATCTGATCAAAATCAAAGCTTAACATAAGTGCTTTCATTTTATTGATTTATAAAGTCACCAATTTTCCAACCAGAGAATATCCATCAGGCCTTGTATGCAGATTCATTGTTACTTTTTCAATGAATGAGTGTCAGTTTACAAAGCACTATCTCTGCCAAACACAGAGTGAGAGAGGTATAAATGTAACAGGTCATCATCCTGTTTGGAGTTCCATTTTAGGAGGTACTTTTTCCCAAATGGCCATTTGGGTAACCAAGTCCATAGATGACATTACTTGAAGAAAAAGGCACAATGGAGTATGAACCAATCTCTTCATAGTACAAAGATTGGGAACATCCATTACAATCCTTGATCATATACTTCACTCTTTTCTGCGCATCAGAATAGAGATGATCTGAGGCCTTATTAAACTGTTCAGCATAGTCATAAACTTCTTTCTCTGTTTCAATGTGGATTTTCCTCAATAAATTGTTTATTAATACAGCCCTTCGAAGATAGATTTCAGGATCTTCAAGAATCCTTAGTTTTTCAAGTGAAAGCCTCAGAATACATGTTCGATCTTCTGGAAAGATCAGGTTCTAAAAAAAAAGTACACTTGGATGTTTAAAGTAACAGTGCAAACGTGTCCAAAGTCGTTGCATTTGTTGTTTTAATTTTTTAAAATGTCATAAGCACTTACTTTTGGAAAGTACCCATTGTAAACTTTATGTAAATCTTCTTCTTCTGCATATTTTCTCTTGAAGTACGCTACTTTCGACGTTGTTAATGTATTTGGAAAATTTTCTGTCAATCTGTATGAGAAAAATAAAGAAAAACTCTTACTTGACTCAATAACTAGAAACTTTGTATTATCACCACAACCAGTGTAAGACTGAATTACGTGTTTTGAGTTAATACACTCAGTATTATCTCAGCTCCAGCAGCACTAGTGACTCCATAAGTCGGCCTCACATCCACTATGATCTGGGGTGCATCTTCTCCTATCCAATATCTGGGTAAGTCATAGTGTGACCCAGGGATCATAAAAGCGAACCCTTATTCTTTACACTAGCTACTAGAATATACCACCTATCATCACATGAATTAATTTTTCATATGGCTAGACTGGATAAATACACTGGCTGACGCACAAGCTTTGAAGCAACAAAGATTTTATGGATAGATGGATGAACAAAATACAGGAAGTTATATGTTTCATGGCACTCTTTGATATATAAAACAACAGACACAACTTGCTTTTTCTCTAAACATGAACTTTTAAACAGAAGTCCACGTACTGTAAATTCTCTCTAGACTACCTCTCTGGCAAAGATGGCACAGATTTTAAACTGGCCATGCATCTCTTGGCTGTGACGTTCAACCAGTGACCTCAAGTCCCACTATGATCTGTCAATATAAGTCTGGGAGAAAGTCTTAGTCCCCAAGCAGTCGATCAGAGAGAGTCTTAGCCGACCAGTAGCTCTATTACATTCTCACAAACATCTTTCAATCAAAGTCACTACTCAAGTCTGGGGCCTACCTTTGATCTGCGACTAGGTGGCTTGTGAACACCTCTGCAGATCCTGAAACAATGAGAGCAGATGATATACCTTTCATGATTTAATTCCAACATATAGCAATTCATCAATATTGAATGAAGAAAATCTCTGACATCAGCCTAACACATTTGTTATTGAATTTGAATGCCTGACCAAGTCAAACCCCCATTGCAGGACTTGATCCCATCATTCAGGCTGACACTTCAATGCAGGACTGAGGAAGTGCTGCATTACTGGCAATGACTTCTTTCCAATGCGACATCAAATCCAGGTTTCAACTGTCTGTTCGAGTGGATATAAAAGATCCCAAAGTACAATTCAAAGAAGAGCAAAGGAGGTCTCTCAATGTCCTACTCAACAGTTTTCCCTCAGCCAGCACCACAACTAGATTAATTGGTCAATTATTTCACGTAATTTTTTGGCTAAGAAGAATTCCTGAGACTCTAAAAGTCATGAGATATTTACGTGTTCTTTCTTCTTCCTTGACACCTGAAACATTCTATTGTCCTTAGTCTTACATTGTAAAAACATCATACTCAACATGTTTGGAATTGAATTGATGTGCTTGCCTTTGAGAAATACTATGTGGGACTCCATTTACTGCTTATATGCTGATTGTTTTTACTCTTTCATGGGATGTGAGCATTGTTGTTGAGCATTTGTTGCATATCCCTAATTGCTTTTGAGAAGGTGGTGATAAGCTGCCTTCTTGAACCACTGCAGTCCATCTGGTGTAGGAACTCCAACAGTGCTGTTAGAAAGCAAGTTCCATATTTTTGACACAGCAACAGTGAAGGAGGGATGTTTGTGTGGCTTGGAGGGGAACTTGCAGGTGGTGGTGTTCCCATGCCTCTGCTGCCCTTGTTCTTCTAGGTGGTAGAGGTCGCGGGTTTGGAAGGCGCTGTCGAAGGAGGCTTGGCAAGTTGCTGCAGTGCATCTTGTAGATGGTATACACTGCTGCTACTGTGAGCCAGTATTGGGGTGGGTGAATATTTAAGGTGATAGATGGGGTGCCAATCAAGCGGGCTGCTTTGTCTTGGATAGTGTCGAGCTTCTTGAGTGTTACTGGAGCTGTAGTCATCCAGACAAGTGGAGAGTATTCCACCATACTCCTAACTTGTGCCTTGTAGATGGTGGACAGGGTTTGGGAAGTCAGGTGGTGAGTTACTCGCTCCAGAATTCCCAGTCTCTGACCTGCTCTTTTTATTTAGAGATACAGCACTGAAACAGGCCCTTCAGCCCACCGTGTCTGTGCTGACCAACAATCACCCATTTATACTAATCCTACATTAATCCCATATTCCTACCACATCCCCACCTGTTCCTCTATTCCTCTTGTAGCCACAATATTTATGTGGCCAGTCCAGTTAAGTTTCTGGTCAATGGTAACCCCTGGGATGTTGATAATGGTGGATTCAGCGATGGTAATGCTATGTCAATACAAAATATAACTTCGAAATTTAGCACAGGCTGAATGTCACAACACATAAGTAAGAACTCTATACAATGACCATCAACGTTAGAATGATTAAATGATTTCTTGATTTTGTTGATAACGAGGGGCATAAGATAACCAATATGAAACTAACACTCTGAATGATACAAGTGGAGGAGCATGATTATTAGATTATGAAGTTCTGATCCTAATTTAAAACCAATTAATTCAGAGCTTTAACCTGACCAAAAGATGGAAGTTTGTACCATTAATATTCATTATATAATATCTATATTTGAAATAAATTTTGTTTACTTCCTAGCTGCCAAATTAATTGCTCAAAAAGAAGTCCACACACAGGTCAATGGATCATTTGTATTTCTCTTATTCAGTGTGTTGGATATTCTGTGCAAATTGCCGGGTTCTATTGTAGATTTCAATACATTAACTATTGGTTTATCTGATTCCATTTATAGAAGCACAATAAGCTTCTAGCACATAATACTTATATATTATTATAAATTCGTTCATATCACAGCTATGTATGATTCAAAATTACCATTATTGCACAAGGTAAAAATAGTAATCTTTTAGCCATCTTAATCACAACATAGTCTTGCCAAAATTGCCACTTGCTTTTCTATTTTAATATGAATGATTTGATGAATCCAAAACATAATAACCTGATCTTTGATGGCTCTAACAATAACAAATTTGTCACCAACATCAAGCAAGATATGAGCTCGTGAAAAGCATAAGGCAGATTGAAGAATGCCTTATTTATGTCAATGAGTAAAAATCTAAGGTGATGTTCACTGGTACAGGAAATATAAATTAGGCACAATAGGTGTTCCTTAACAAAGGGTAAGAGAAAAAGGTTTGCATGTGGTTTATAAGCATTCATGGCGTATTAATATGAGCCTGTCACAAAAAGATTCACAAAGCCAGAAGTTGCATCTTTATGGCAATAGATTCCAAGTCTAACCAACTTATTTTAATTACATTTATTGATAAGGGCTGATTTGGAATATTGCATGTTTACCTTATCTGCAAAACATTTTTGATGTGTTGCAAAGATTCATAGGACAAGAAAAATGATTATGATGATTGAATTGAATTTGTTCTCATTGGAAAAAGAGAAAGGTCATACCATTTGGATCTTGAGAATCATAGAATGATACAGACAGAAGGAGCCTTTTTCCTGCAGAGCCGTCCATCTAATCCCATTCCCCAGCTCTTTCCCCATAACCCAGTAATATTTTTCCCCTTCAAGTATTTATCCAATTCTCTTTTGAAAATTGCTTTTGAATCTGCTTCCACCAACCTTTCAGGCAGTGCATTCCAAATCACAACAATTCGATATAAAAGAAATGTTTTCTCATGTTGTCGCTGGTTCTTTTTGCCAATCATTTTAATTTGTGCCCTTTGGTTATTGACCATTCTGCTGCTGGAAACAGTTTCTCATTATTTACTCTACCTTTTACTATTCTTCTCAATGTTTACTACATTCCCTTGAACAACCTTCTTTGTGGCCTCATCAAAGAATTCAATTGAGTCAATCAGAGACAATTTACTTCTGAACACCTCTATCAAAGCTCCTCTTAATCTTCTCTGCTCTAAGGAGAACAACCCCAGATTCTCCAGCGTCTCCACATAAATGAATATCATTCTGCAAATCTCTTCACACATTCTCTATAAAGCCTTGACATATTTCCTATAGTGTGGTGCCCAGAATTGAACACAGTACTCCAGTTGAGGCTTAACCAATTTTTTACAAAGGTTTAGCATACCCTCCTCGCTTTTGTATTCAATGCCTCTATTAATAAAGCCAAGGATCTCATATGCTTTTTTAACAGCATTCTCAACTTGTCCTGCCACCTTCAAGCATTTGTATACATATTCATGTAGGTTGATCTGTTCCTGCACACCTTTAAAATTGTACCATTTCGTTTATATTGCCTCTCCTCATTCTTCCTACCAAAATGCATCATTTCACACTTCTCTGTGTTAAATTTCATCTGCCACATATCTGTCCATTTCACCAGTCTATGTCCTTCTGAAGTTTTTATTATTCTCCTCATTGTTTTACTACATTCCCTTGAACAACCTTCTCTGTTACCTCATCAAAGAATTCAATCGAGTCAGTCACACACAATTTACTTCTAATAAATCCATGCTTGATTAACCCATGCTTTTCCAAATGAAAGTTGATTTTGTCCCTAGATTTCAATGCTGAGTCTATAATGAGGGTACTGTTATAGTGCAGTCAATGGAGGAGCATGGTAATTTGTACAGCAATTTCTGGATTTCTGCTTTTAAATGTGTATGTGGGTGCTCTGGAAATTGCTGTCTGATTTATCCCAGGTCAAATTATATCATATTATGCCATTATATCATACTGCACATGGGGATTTGTACCTGCACTGCATCAACATTATTTACCTGGCTGTGTGCATTTACACACATCTCTAAACGCATCTTAGACTGCTTTATGTTTGTCTCCTGCCTGATCCCTCCTATTTCTGAACTATTCTTTACATTTGTGCTATTTGTCTCTCATAGTCCTCTGTGAACCTTGCCTCTCCTCTCTAACGATTCATCCTGGTGCCCACCCTCTCCTGCCAAATTAGTTTAAACTCTCCCCCACAGAATTAGTTAAACTTCCCATGAGGGCATTAATCCCAGCTCTGTTGAGATGTAACCCATCCACCTTGTAGAGGTCCCAATGCCTCAGGAATCTAAAGTTTTCCCTCCTGTACTACTTTTCTAGCTATGCATTAACCTGTCTTATCCTCCTATTCCTATGCTCACTAGCTCGTGTCACTGGGAGTCATCCAGAGATTACTACCTTTAAGGCTCACCTCTTTAATTTCCATCGAACTCCCAAAACTCTGACTGCAGGGCCTCAACCCTTTTCCTTCCTATGTCATTGGTTCCCACGACTTCTGGCAGTTCTTCATCCCCCCTCAAAATATTCAGCACCCTCTCATTGATGTCCTTTACCCCAGCACCAGTGAGGCAACACACCGGAGGGAATTTTATGTTGGCGGCAGGGGTCTTGACATTGGGAGAAACCGACAACGAGATCCCCTTGTCGCCTCTTTTCCGAAGGCCTGCCGAATTTAGTGCCAATCAGGCACTTGAGTGGACAGCGGGAGGCCTTCCATAGGATTTAGGACCCTGTCATCGGAAGTCCCGCCCTTGGAGAGCTGCCGGCCAATCAGAGGTCTGCTGCTGCAGTGCCACCACTGTTGCTTCTTGTGTTAAAGTACTCAGTACCTCCTTCCCCCTTTGCACCAAATTCCCATTCTCACCAAATTTCTGTCCACACAGTTTAGCAGATTCTCCCAACTCTGTATGCGCAGCTCAGAATGATAAAGGTTATGGAGTAGATTTGTAATGAAAATTCCCATTAAAACTTGATAATAAGTCCATAGTTAAATACTATTAATAAGAAGTATGACAAAAACTTATATAAGGTTTATGTGAATAAATAAAGCATATAGATGGTCTAATACACTGTAGAACATTTTGAGCTCCTGACTTCTTCTGAACACAAGTGTTTTGCACTTTGTATCTTTGGTCAGGATTGGAATGTACCTTCTAATCTTTTAATGACCTACACCTGTTCTTATGTTCCTGTGTTAAGTGTTAACTCTGATTATTTACTTCCATTGAGAGATTGGGAGAAAATATCAAGAATCTATGTCAATGCAGATTGTATATGGTGCACTGAGGAGTGGTCTTTTCATGTTCCATGCTTTCATACTTAGCTTGACCAAACAGTTTAACCTCAACTGGTGCCTTTAAAAGCCTTTTATCTTTAATTAAAGAGCTTTCTTGACCAATTTTCCTCTGAAAAAGGAAACAGTCCTGTTTTAAATTAAATAAATATTAAAATAAATTTTAAAAGGGTTAAAAAAAATTCTAATCATTTCATGTTACAATATGCAAGTGATACACATCACAGCATGTGCGGACTTGAGATACAACAAAGTATGAAAGAGATTCCTGACAGCTTTTCAATCGTGGGCTGTTGGAAGATCCACACCAAGCTACTGGGAGAATGAAACTTTGGAAAATAATTCTTGGTGGTACCCTGGAACATAAAAGGCCAGTCTAATACATATCTAAGTTCTTAAAAAGACTAAATCCAAACTCTAACCTTAATAGTTTCTTCACTCTATCCCATTCGGTCTTCCACTTGACTAATAAGCTAGTAGACTGCACGGTCAAAATCTCCCACCACTCTTCTATATGCTCAGGTACTGGTTGTAGCTTCTTGGTTACTGTGAAAAAATTAGAAAAGAGACTGATAATGTCCAATTTCTGACCTTTGGATAATCAACGCTTAGATCAGTGGACTTTCTGTTCAAATCATTCCACTGTACATGGCATCCACATACAACAAATGTCATTATAAAGATGAGAAGCATTGCACACACTCATTTACTACAACAACAGCAACAATTTGTATTTATACATGACACTGAGCTACATAAGGAGATATTGGCCAGGATTTTGTGTTGGAAGTGGGGCTCCCGGTGCCGAGCCGTAAAGATGGGGGAAAGCCCGCCTCTGCCTATTCATGCTGCCCTCCCCCTGCCGCCCCCCAACCTGGAGAGATTATCCGGTTGTTTTTAAATCTAAGTTTCACAAGCCGGCTTCCCCATCCCTTTAAAGATGGGGATCCTGCCTCCAAGAGCTGCCAGCCAATCAGGCGGGGATCCTCTGTGGGCCAAAGATTTTCCACAGACGAGGGACAGCACCCCTGCCCCCCAAGTCTGCAGGGAGCGCGTTTTGTAGCAAGGGTGAGAAGAGGCCTTCAATTGGCCATTAATAGGCCACATTAGGGCCTCAATTGGCCTCTGGGTGGGAAGGCCGTTGCCTATCCCACCCCCAATAAGATCACTTGGCAACAGGGAGGCAACAGGCCTTCTTCCCCCACAACCCATTGTGATTCTCCATGCCCCCCAGCCTCCAACCCGACCTCAGGGAGGGGGGGGCCATAAAATCCAGCCCATTAAGTCAGATGACCAAAAGCTTGGTCAGAGAGGTATGTTTTAAGGGGTGTCTTAAAGGAATAAAGCGAGGTGGAGAGGTGGCGAGGTGCAGGGAAGGTATTCCAGGAATTAGGGTCTAGGCAGCTGAAGGCACAACCACCAATCGTGCAGCTATTGTAATCGGGGATGCTCAGTAGCTAGAATTAGAGGACGTAGATACCTCGGTGGGTTCTGAGGCTGGAGGAGATTGCAGAACTAGGGAGCAGCAAGGCCATGGAGTGATTTTTTTTTAAAAGATGAGAATTCTAAAACAGATAGATGAGAATGGAACCAGGTGAATGCAGTTCCACCCAACTGGACGACGTTGGAGGAGGATGGTGTGATCAACCGTGTCAAAGCTGAAGACGGGTTGAGAAGGATGAGGAGAAATAGTTTACCTTTGTCACAGTCACATAGGATGCCATTTGTCACTTTGATAAGAGCAGCTTTGACTATGGCAGTGCGGAAAACTGATTGGAGGGATTCAGACATAGAGTTCTGGGAAAGATGGGCACAGGTTTGGGAGAACACGTTCAAGGACTTTGGAGAGGAAAGGGAGGTTGAAGAGGGGAAAGCAGTTTGGCAGGAAGGAGCTGTTTTGAGGAGAGAGGTGATGTTGATAGATTTGTAGGAGAGACCCTGTGAGTGAGAGAACCATTAACAATATGTGCTCACATGGGAGCCCAAAAGGGAAGTTGGGTGCTCAGTAGCTCTCTTGTTTAAAGCTAAGTTATTTCGCTTGTCTTTGTTATTTAGATTGCAGAATTCTTTTCAAGGATCATCTGGTAATTCAGTTTTAAAGGACAGCCCCGATGAAAGATCCAGATAATGCTTTACATAATCCACATCCATCTAATTTGGCTGCCAGCTTGTGTTTTGACTATATACTATTTTGTACAGTCATAACAACATGGCAATGAGCTTAAATGGATAACAAATCAAGATTAGTCACTGTAGGTGGCAGTAGATCTATGGATACAGAGTCAAATCCAGTGAAGAATTACAAGCAATTCATGTTTTAGATTAATCTTGTCAGAATCATTCAAGTGAACTTACGCAAGGTTATCACTTTGAATAGAACAATCCCAATTTCATCTCAACTAACCCATTTATCAATAAACTGTTTTAGAAGTGTTACATGTCCCATTTGTGACATTCACTGCCTCTTGTTAGCAGAATGTCGATGTGCAATTACAGATCTGCAACCTGCTACTGGGGACTGCAAACCTATAATGGGTCACTTACATGAACTGTGTCATTTGGTATATTTTCTTGTATTGCAACACATCAGGTAAACAAAAAATATTGTCATGCAATCAAAATATAAAATGTAGGCACTTTCTAATTAAGACTGACAGATTTCTCTAATACAGTATAAAACATGAAATACTTGCAACTATAAGTTCCTCAGCATGCACACAATGCAGCTCTTTTTTTTTTTTCTTTTTTGGGCCTCCTTATCTCGAGAGACAATGGATACGCGCCTGGAGGTGGTCAGTGGTTTGTGAAGCAGCGCCTGGAGTGGCTATAAAGGCCAATTCTGGAGTGACAGGCTCTTCCACAGGTGCTGCAGAGAAATTTGTTTGTTGGGGCTGTTGCACAGTTGGCTCTCCCCTTGCGCCTCTGTCTTTTTTCCTGCCAACTACTAAGTCTCTTCGACTCGCCACAATTTAGCCCTGTCTTTATGGCTGCCCGCCAGCTCTGGCGAATGCTGGCAACTGACTCCCACGACTTGTGATCAATGTCACACGATTTCATGTCGCGTTTGCAGACGTCTTTATAACGGAGACATGGACGGCCGGTGGGTCTGATACCAGTGGCGAGCTCGCTGTACAATGTGTCTTTGGGGATCCTGCCATCTTCCATGCGGCTCACATGGCCAAGCCATCTCAAGCGCCGCTGACTCAGTAGTGTGTATAAGCTGGGGGTGTTGGCCGCTTCAAGGACTTCTGTGTTGGAGATATAGTCCTGCCACCTGATGCCAAGTATTCTCCGAAGGCAGCGAAGATGGAATGAATTGAGACGTCGCTCTTGGCTGGCATACGTTGTCCAGGCCTCGCTGCCGTAGAGCAAGGTACTGAGGACACAGGCCTGATACACTCGGACTTTTGTGTTCCGTGTCAGTGCGCCATTTTCCCACACTCTCTTGGCCAGTCTGGACATAGCAGTGGAAGCCTTACCCATGCGCTTGTTGATTTCTGCATCTAGAGACAGGTTACTGGTGATAGTTGAGCCTAGGTAGGTGAACTCTTGAACCACTTCCAGAGCGTGGTCGCCAATATTGATGGATGGAGCATTTCTGACATCCTGCCCCATGATGTTCGTTTTCTTGAGGCTGATGGTTAGGCCAAATTCATTGCAGGCAGACGCAAACCTGTCGATGAGACTCTGCAGGCATTCTTCAGTGTGAGATGTTAAAGCAGCATCGTCAGCAAAGAGGAGTTCTCTGATGAGGACTTTCCGTACTTTGGACTTCGCTCTTAGACGGGCAAGGTTGAACAACCTGCCCCCTGATCTTGTGTGGAGGAAAATTCCTTCTTCAGAGGATTTGAACGCATGTGAAAGCAGCAGGGAGAAGAAAATCCCAAAAAGTGTGGGTGCGAGAACACAGCCCTGTTTCACACCACTCAGGATAGGAAAGGGCAACTACTACAATGCAGCTACTATAACACTAAACAGCCATGCCAGTGAAATTAGCAGCCCTTCAAGAAATATCTTCAAGCTTCTTTATCAAATTTGAAAGCAAACACAAACACCATCTGTTAAAATCACTACAGAGAAACACGCTCAGTGATACATTTCCCTCAGATTTGCCCAAAAGTAATTCTCATCAGAAACAATATCCTTCTACTTATGGACAAAGTACAAAGAATGCACAGCTTTAAAAGGCAACCTAAAGGCATCCTAGGGGTTGCAGTGAAGAGAGGCCCACACTATCAGGATTACGACTTCCTAATCAGCCTTCTGACTGCCTGTAAAACTCTGCTGTATACGTGTAAGAGTTTGATAAAGTTTAACATTGCAAAACCCGACCACATCAGAAAATATAAGGACTTATGATATCCAAATTATGGCCCATGGACCAATCCAGCCATTTGTTCCCAGGTCACTCATGTTCTATTTGCATGCTGAAGATATAGATCTCCTACTGCTAGCTTTACCTTTTTAAACCTTATATTTTTGAACTTCGCAACCCAGCAGATGGGGAAAACATCCAAAATCAAGTTGCTAAATCAGTCAATGAAAGAATGGTCTTTTCCATCAATGAACGGAGAAGAATTGCTCAAGACTCCAGGTTGATGACATTTTTTAAAAAGACAAAAGCAAAATAAATATTATCAGTGAGACAGCAATGAGCAGAGAAGAAACATAATCCAGTCAACAAGAGAGAGAGGGAAGCAGGCAGCTGGCAAAACGTGAGCAGCACATTTAATGGCCTTTTGACTGCATGTTGTCCAAGGTTACTGTTCTTATTAGTGTCAGCAGAGCTTTACAGATGTAATACACACACTGTATATATTACACAGACATACACGCAGTTTATTTCTTCTACTTATACATAGCCCAAACACTCCTTGATATACAAATAAGCTGTGCACAAAGGAAACTGTGCACCCTGGCCTAACCTCAGAGCTAAAGGCAAAATCTCAGCTCACTCTGAAATTGGTGGAAAATAGATTCTTCTTCATTTGACTCTTAAATATTCTTAAAAGGATATTTATGAAGCAAAATAATGACAAACAGAATGCAATTTAACCCTATTTGATGAAACTTTCAGGAGGGAGCAAAAACACGAATCCTGCCTCCATTTTCACTCTTAGAATCTCTCTTTGAATGTGTACAAACCACCAGTGGATTACAGCCTATTAGTAATCATTGGTCTAATCCTGATGGTCATGTCAATAACCAAAGAAGGATATCATGAAGTTGTATCCTCAATAACCAATGATTAAAGTGTTTCTTGAGATCATCATGCATTTTATTAGTTTGTGGAGGCCTGGACAACGTATGCCAGCCAAGAGCGACGTCTCAATTCATTCCATCTTCGCTGCCTTCGGAGAATACTTGGCATCAGGTGGCAGGACTATATCTCCAACACAGAAGTCCTTGAAGCGGCCAACACCCCCAGCTTATACACACTACTGAGTCAGCGGCGCTTGAGATGGCTTGGCCATGTGAGCCGCATGGAAGATGGCAGGATCCCCAAAGACACATTGTACAGCGAGCTCGCCACTGGTATCAGACCCACCGGCCGTCCATGTCTCCGTTATAAAGACGTCTGCAAACGCGACATGAAATCGTGTGACATTGATCACAAGTCGTGGGAGTCAGTTGCCAGCATTCGCCAGAGCTGGCGGGCAGCCATAAAGACAGGGCTAAATTGTGGCGAGTCGAAGAGACTTAGTAGTTGGCAGGAAAAAAGACAGAGGCGCAAGGGGAGAGCCAACTGTGCAACAGCCCCAACAAACAAATTTCTCTGCAGCACCTGTGGAAGAGCCTGTCACTCCAGAATTGGCCTTTATAGCCACTCCAGGCGCTGCTTCACAAACCACTGACCACCTCCAGGCGCGTATCCATTGTCTCTCGAGATAAGGAGGCCCAAAAGAAGAAAGAAAGAAAGAAGATACTTACACAATTGTTCATAGACAGCTATAACTAAAACAGCTATCTTGTATCTTTCTGTGTATATCAAAATCAGCTGCCAATTGTATTCATATAATACTTTGAGAAGTTTCACTGTGTTCTTGTGTAGGTTCTACACCATGGACGTTCAGTCCCTCTGCACCACCATCCCTCACCAGGACAGCCTGAGGACCCTTTGCTTCTTCCTTGAATGAAGGCCCAACCAGTCCCCATCTATCACCACCCTCGTCCACCAGGCTGAACTTGTTCTTACATTGAACAACTTCTCCTTTGACTCCACTCATCTCCTCTAAATAAAAGGTGTTGCTATGGGAGCCCGTATGGGTCCTAGCTATGCCTGCCTTTTTGTGGGATACATGGAATATTCTTTGTTCTGGTCCTACTCAGGTTCCCTCCCTCACTTCTTTTTTTCCTGTACAATGATGTTTCTATCAATGCTGCTTCCTACTTTTGCTCCGAACTGGAAAATATCATCAATTTAAGTTCCAATTTCCACCGTTCTCTCACCTTGACATCGTCCCAATCTGACTCTTCCCTTCCCTTCCTCAACTTCTCTACCTCCATTTCTGGGGACAGGCTAACAACCGATATTCACTATAAGCCCACTGACTCCCACAGCTTCTGTGATTAAACTTCCTCCCACCATGCTTCCTGCAAGGACTCTTTTCCCATTCTCCCAGTTTTTCAGCCTTCATTGCATCTGTTCTGACGATGCCACCTTCCGTATAGTGCTTCTGATATGTCCTCCTTTCACTGCAGCTGAGGAATCCCCTCCAGCATTGTTGACGGGGCCATCGATGGTGTGTATCCCAATTCCTGCACTTCTGCTCTCACCCCTCCCCCTCCATCCTAGAACAACAATAGGGTTCCCCTTGTCCTCACCTTTCACCCCAGCATCCTCTACATTCAATGGATCATCCTCTGCCATTTCTGCCACCTCCAGCATGATGTCACCACCAAAAGTATCTCCCCACCACGCACCCCCCCCCCCCCCCCCCCCCCACAACTTCAGCATTCTGAAGCGACCGTTCCCTCTACGGACCCTCGTTCACTATTCAATAACCCCCAACACTCCCTCCACATCCGACAGCACCTTCCCATGCAAGCACAGGAGTTGCAACATCTACCCATCCCAATGTCCAAGGTTCTAAACACTCCTTCCAGGTGAAACAGCAATTTACTCGTACTTCTTTCAATTTAGTATACTGTATTCACTGCTCACAATGCAGTCTCCTCTACAATGGGGAGAGCAAATGCAGATTGGGAGATCCCTTTACTAAATACATCCATTCAGTCTGCAAGTGTGACCCTGAGCATCTGGTTGCTTGTTGTTTTAATTCTCCACTCCACTCCCACTCTGACCTCTCTATCCTCAGCCTTCTACACTGTTCTAATGAAGCACACAGAAGCTCAAGAACCAGCACATCCTTTGATCAGGCATTTTACAGCTTTTCAGACTCAACATTGAATTCAGCAATTTCATATTAAAACCACTCCTACCATTATTTTTGGACATCAGTCGCTCGGATTGATTCCGCTTTTGTCATTTTTCAGCTCCTCTAGACCCATCTTTTGTTTCTTTTCTTGTCCCATTACCACTTTCTTTTGCCTTGCCCCATCATGCCTTTTTGTCATTAAATCCCTCCTGCCTTCCACACCATCACAGATCTTCCCTTTTATTCTTCACCCACCAACAGCACCCCCCCCCCCCCCCACCTGCCCTGCCTCCGTATTTGCTTGAAAACCTTTACATCGTTAACTTTTTCCAGTTCTGACGATGTCATCAACCTGAAACATTAACTCTGTTTCTCTCTCCACAGACGCTGCCAGACCTGCTGAGTATTTCCAGCATTTTCTGTTTTTATTTCTGATTGACAGCATCTGCAGTAGTTTTGTTTGAGTACTGTATGAGTAGCTGCAATTAAATAGTATCCTTCATGTAGATCAAAGATGCCAAGGTGCTTCACAGAAGTGGAATCAGACAAAAATCAACATCAAGCCAAAGAAGGATCTATTAGGAGGGGTAATTGAAAGCTTAGTCAAAGAGGTGGGTTTTAAGGAGAATCTTAAAGGAAGAAACTGTGGTGGAGAGGCAGAGAGGATAGGAATTCCAGAACTTAGCATCTAAACAGCTGAAGATAAGGCCATCAATGGCGAGACAAAAGGAGTGGGGAGTGCACAGGTGGCCAGAGCTGGAGGAACACAGGATTCTCAGAGAATTTTAGAGCTGGGATAAGGAAGGGTGAGAACATGAAATGATTTTTCAAGCAGCTGTTTATTATGTTTTGGTAGAGTGTAGGTTATAGAGATAAATAAATCTGGGATTGAAAGAATCAGTCAGATATTAGTTAATAAACTTCCACCAGCTTGGAGCACATCATAAGAGTATACAAATCTACAAACAACTCCCTGTAGAATTATTTCAAATGAGATCTTGTCAGTAAGACTGCTCTCAGAAATGGGTAAGACAGATTCAGCAGCCATATTGCTCTCATGATACTTTACAATGGTAAAAATGGTACAAGTTAGACAGCCTCCATTAAAGAGTTATAGATTAACCCTTTTTGCTCATATTGTCATGCCAACTTGCTTTGTTGAACGATAATTTTCTTTAATTCACTGACTGGAGATCTGAATTTTTTTTTGAAGAAATGTAAAAAAGAACAGATAAAAAAGATGACTTTGTTAGCAGCTTAAGATGGCCACCTAATTTGCAACACTGCATCCTACATTGAAAGGCATGTGAGGTGGGAAACAAAATGTCTGCTCATTCCCCAGCAAGAACCAAGACCCAGGAAGTTTAAAGGAACTGTTTGTTCTTTTCCTTTTAGCAAGAAGAAATACTGCTAACTACTATGCTTGAATGGCTGAGTGACTGTCATAGAACAAGTCCGTCCCCATCTGTTGTTTTAAGCTTGTGTTTCTCTATAGCGGAAGGGAGAAGCTTCTGGACTCTGACACGTGCAGACCCTAAGTGGGGGCCCCTCTCTCTCTCTCTCCATTTCAGCTTACAATCTTCAGACTCCGCCTGTTGGCTGACCACCTTTGCATACTCTGGCTACAATCAGGAACCCCATTGGAGGAAATCATCCACATCGCTATCTCCAAGAGACCAACCGAACCAGTCATCTACCTCTTCAAACTAAAAGCCTCAAGACCACCGAATTCAGCTGGAAGCCAGCTGAAAAGGGATATACAGTCTGTGGCTGCTGGTGCTTCGGCTGGAAGCCAGCTGAATCACCAGCCTCCACAGACAGTATACCCCTTTTTTCTATGGACTCCAACTCAATCAATCTACCTGTGTGTGTGCAAACCTCTAGTGTGTGTGTGTGTGTGTGTGTGTGAAAGTTGGCACATAGTATATTATTTTCATTAGTTCGGTTTAGGTACAATAAAGCTAACCTCTTTCTTTGTTAAACTCAAGAAAACCTGTCTGGTTGGTTTTTGTTATGATCATAGCAAGTAAGTAATCAAACACCTACTGAATTGGCCAGTACATCCACATTAAGAAAGAATTAAACCTGCTGTGGCCAAACAAGGAGAGAGAAAAGAGGGAAGCCCTTCAACACCACCCCCCCCCCCTCCACCTCCCCCCCCCACCCCTCACTTGACCTTAACAGAAATTTGGTGACTCATCCAGGATCAAACCCAAAGACAAATGGGAAGCAGGAAATCAAATTGATCCCTAGCAATAATTTAAAAACTTCAATACAGGTTTTCTTGTGGTTTTCAGTACTAGAGTAATAAATTGTCCACATTCGAGGCCAGTACCTTTCTAGAACAGAGTGAAGTAACTTGGGCCAGGTTAAAAGCCCTATATGTCGAACAGTTGAGGAATGTAGCTGGGCAGTTAGAGATTACTATCGTCCGAAAGTTAGGAAGCCTGAAATCCTAAAACCTGTGGCCAATCATTTTTAAATTGACACTGAAGAACCAGAGATAGGCATAGAATCTGAAGCAGACAACATAACATTAGCTAAGGTACAGCTAGAATTAGAATTTTAGAAGGAGAAAGAGCAGAGAGAGTTTTCGGGAAACAGAAAAAGAGAGAGCTATCCAGTGAGAAGAAGAAGAGAGAGAATTCCATGAAAGGGAAAAAGAGCTTTCCAAAAGGAGTTAAGGCAGCTCGAACTGAATAGGTGAAGACCCAATATACCTAGTGAAGGCACCATTAGTGAGGGAACTACCCCTAGCTCAGGACCAGGTGCTGAGCTTTTAAAGTTCTCCTAGTTGATAGCAAAATTCAATGAGGAGGATGTGGAAGCATTTTTCATCTCTTTTGAAAAGTTTGCAAAACAGTTGAAGTGGCCAGTAGACAACTGGATACTGTTATTGCAAAGCAAATTAACAGTAAATGCCCATGAGATTTATTCACTGTTGCCTGATGAAAGTTCATCAGATTATGAGATGACTGAAAATGCTATCCTGAATACATATGAGCTAATAACAGCAGTGAACCGCCAAAAGTTTTGAACCCGCTGAAAGCAGCCTGAACAAATTTACCTCAAGTTTGAAAGAGCTAAGCAGCTTGTTTTTGACCAGTTGATACAGGCCTCTAAGATAGAGTCCACCTATGAAAACCTCAGAGCGGTGATCCTCCTCGAGGAGTTCAAAAACTCACTTCCCCTTTCCATAAGAAACCATGTGGAGGAACAAAAGGTTCCAAGACCCAGTCAGGCAGCAATCCTGGCTGATGATTACACACTTATTCACAAGCCCTTTCCCCAAGGGAAACCCTTCCCTAGTCACCTCTAAAAACCTGAAAAGGATAGAAGGTGAGAGGGTGATAGCAGGATGAACAGCTATGGATGAGAAGGGGGAGCTGGAAACACAGGGGGCCCTCTTCAGGCCAAAATGGAAGGTGCTGAGAACAAGAGTGATGCCCAAAATTCTATATGTTTCCATTGTAACAAGGCAGGTTACCTTCAAGCTGAATGCATGACGTTACGGGGCAAACCCATAGGTTTAGTCAGGGTACACGAGACCAGTGCAGGAAAAGGGGTCCTGAAGAAAAGCACAGCAGACCCGGCTATGGCTTTAACTGCCTCTGTAAAACCTAGTAAACCTACCGCTTAGAGTGCAGGAAGACTTAACTAAATCCCTGAGAGTTATTAAGATTTTGTGTCCAGAGGAAAAGTGACCCCATACCCCGAGAGAGAGAGGTGGGTAAGCCCATAGTCATACTTAGAGATACAGGGGGCACCCAATCCCTTCTGCTGGGAAAAGGCATGACCTTTCCCCCAGAGAGTGCATTGAATTCTAGAGTGCTAGTAAATGGTATCGGAGGAAAGTATATGCTCATACCTTTATACCGGGGTGCACTAGAGTGAGACGTTGTTTCAGGACTGGTAACTGGGAGGATTTTCCCTAGTTTACCTGTGGACAGGGTCAACCTGCTCCTGGCAGGGGCAAGCGTGGTAGCTTCCCCAGCGGTTATATAGAGACCGAAAGAGGTCAGGGAGACAGAGCAGTTAGAGGAAAAGGTCCCTGGCATTTTTCCTGACTGTGTGGTGACCCCGTCCATGGCCGAACAAGCTCTGTTAGAGGAGGTGAATTGGCACTGCAGACAGCTGACTCTACTGTCTGGTTATCTGACACCTTCTTTGGGGAGTTAGAGGACCCAAAGGATGGGTTAAACAGGTCTTCCTTGATTGAGGCACAGCAAGCCGACCCAAGGTTAAAACCGTTAGCACAGACTGCCCAAACTGAAGCTGAAGCAGAGGGAGTTCCAGAGTACTACTATTTAAAGAATGATGTGCTAATGAGGAAGTGGAGACCTCCTCACAGACCAGCAGATGAAGAGTGGACAGTGGTTCACCAGGTAGTGGTGCCGCCAAGGTACCATGTGGAAATATTGAGAATAACCTATGAGATTCCAATGGCTGGAAATGTCGGTTTCAGGAAAACCCAAGCCCACATCAGACAGCATTTTCACTGGCCACAACTCCACAAGGATGTGGTGGAGTTCTGTAAGACTTGCCACACGTGCCAGGTTGTGGGGAAGCCGCAACCTGCAATAAAACCTGCACCCCTAATTCCCATACCGGCTTATGGGGAATCGTTTAGCACAGTGCTGGTAGATTGTGTGGGGGCCCTGCCGACAATAAAAGGGGGCTAACATTATCTTCTCACCATTATGGATATGGCTACACGATTTCCAGAGGCTATCCCTCGAAGAACTATCTCTGCCAAGGTAGTGGTTGATGGGTTAACCCAATTCAGCTGATATGGGTCTCAAGGACAGTCTTAAAGGAGGAATAGGATATTGAGAGGTGGAAAAGTTTAGGGAGGAAATTCCAGAACATGGGGCCTAGACAGTTAAAGGCATAGTCACCACTGCCGGTAGAAGGTGGCAGGAGGGCCCGGATGCACAAGAGATTTACAGGCCAATGTACATGCATTTTCAAGAAGTATGTTACACTGTCTAGTGACTATATGGCTATAAAATTTATCTTCACTTCTGAAGACATCCTTCAAAATCATACTTTTCAAAAAGATACATTAAAATAAGTCAATGTTTGGCACTGCAAGTTATAACTTCATAACTTTATCTAGTGACTTCCAATTTGCACCTTAGTTGATAATGTCCTGCTATAGCAAAAATATTTATAAACCTCCTGTTTAATAAATAGGTTATGATTTTATAATTGAGAAAGTCAAAGTCTATGAATTGTCTGGGTATCAAAACAACTAAAGATGTGCAAGGTTAACTATCAGGTACAAACTCAACTGTACGTGTAATATTTTTTCTCCAATGAGCAAGCTGAATTACATGTCAATCTGGTATAAAACATGATGCAATACAAACACATGATCATGTTACTGTTGGCCCTCTGTCCTTTTTCTCTCTACTTCTTTTCACATATATTTGTATTGAAAAGGGATTAGTCTGATTGTTATTTATACATTCATTGTGCAATCAGTGAATCTACCTAACAGTGGTGTAGTGATAATGTTACTAAACTGGTTAGAGACACAGGCTAATGTCCTGGGAACATGGATTCAAATCCCACCATGGCAGCTGGTGGAATTAAAATTCGATCAATTAATTAAATGAAATTGGAACTTGAAGCTAGTCTCAGTAATGATGCCATGAAACTATCATTGATTGCTGTAAAAACCCACCTGGTTCACGGCCTTAATGTGGTTGACTCTTAATTGCCCTCTGAACTGGCCTAGCAAGCCACTCAGTTGTCAAGGGTTAGGCAACAAATGCTGGCCTTGCCAGTGATGCCCACATCCCCTGAAAGTATATTAAAAAAAACTTTCCTCGGAAGAAATGGCTTCCCCTTTTTAATAGTGAAAATTATAATTATTCGATATTAATTTATTTATGATACAACCAAAAAACAAACTCATATGCTTCCGCTTTTGGTTGGAATATGATGTTTTAATGGTCCCCATTGTTGTACTATAAAGCCATTTATTTTATGTCAAGAAATCCATGGTGAAGCAAATCATAATGTTAGATTGTAAAATGTTTTGCTTTCCTTTAAACTATCCCTTTCTAAATATATTTTTCCTCCAGTGGCCCCTGGTTCTAGATTCTCCCACAAGGGGAAACATCCTTTCCACATCAACCCTGTCAAGATCCCTCAGGATCTTATATGTTTCAATCAAGTTGCCTCTTACTCTTCTAAATTCCAGCAGATACAAGCCTAGCCTGTCCGAGCTTTCCTCATATGATAACCCACCCATTCCAGGTATCAGTCTAGTAAACCTTCTTTGAAAAGCAGGATAAATCCAATCTAGCCTATTATCGCCCCATCAGTCTCCTCTCAATCATCAGCAATGTGATGGAAGGTATCAAGCAGCACTTAAACAAAAACAACCTGCTCACCGATGCTCAGTTTGGGTTCTGCCAGGGCCACTTGGCTCCTGACCTCATTACAGCCTTGGTCCAAACATGGACAAAAGAGCTGAACTCAAGAGGTGAGGTGGGAGTGATTGCCTTTGATATCAAGGCAGCATTTGACCGAATATGGCATCAAGGAGCCCTAGCCAAATTGAAGTCAATGGGATAAAAACAAGAAATGCTGAAAATACTCAGCAGGTCTGGCAGCATCTGTGGAGAGAGAAGCAGAGTTACCGTTTCAGGTCAGTGACCCTTCTTCAGAACTAGGAGATATTAGAAATGTGAAAGGTTTTAAGCAGTTTAAGCATGAAGTCAATGAGAATCAGGGGAATGCGCCGCCACATGCACACGCTGGACCTCTCTCTCCAGCAGCACAGCCTCACCTTATCTCAAAGCTGTTCTACTCCGCAGTTTCATCTCATCTTACGTCTCATCCGACGCATTAACAAAAAACTTTTTTTCTTCCTTTCAGGTGTTAAGGAACGCAATCTCCAGCAGCTGATGGGGACTAATGCCCCTCCAGATCCTCCCTCCGCTTCACTTCCCTCTGACCCCACCCCTTCTGATCTGACCCCTTGACCTTTTGGTCAGCTATGTGGCCTGGTCCAATCTAGACCTCCTTTGTTATCTCTTGCCCCACCCCCACCTCACTTGCTTATAACCTGTGACTTTTCTAATATTTGTCAGTTCCGATGAAGGTTTCACTGACCTGAAACGTTAACTCTGCTTCTCTTTCCACAGGTGCTGCCAGACCTGCTGAGTGGTTCCAGCATTTCTTGTTTTTATTTTATAATTGAAAACTTTCCACTGGTTGGAGTCATACCTAGCACAAAGGAAGATGGCTCTGGTTGTTGGAAGCCAATCATCTCAGCCCCAGGATATTGCTGCAGAAGTTCCTAAGGGTAGTGTCCTAGGCCCAACCATCTTCATCAATGACCTTCCCTCCATCATAAGGTCAGAAGTGGAGATATTCACTGATGATTGTACCATTCGCAACTCCTGAGATATTGAAGCAGTCCGTATCCATATGCAGCAAGACCTGGACAACATTCAGGCTTGGGCTGATAAGTGGAAAATAATATTCGTGCCACACAAGTGCCAGGCAATGACCATCTCAAACAAGAGAGGATCTAACCATCTCCCTGTTGACATTCAACAGCATTACCATCGCTGAACCCCCAACTACCAACACCCAGAAACTAAACTAGAGTAGCCATTATAAATACTGTGGCAACAAGAGCAGGTCAGAGACTGGGAATTCTGCAGTGAGTAACCACCTCCTGACTCTCCAAGGCCTGTCCACCATCTATAAGGCACAAATCAGGAGTCTGATGGAATACATTCCATTGTCTGGATGAGTGCAGCTCCACAAACAGTCAGGAAGCTTTACACTATCCAGGACAAAGCTGCCCGTCTAATCAGTACCCCATTCACTACCTTAAACATCCACTCCTTCCACCACTGACACACAGTGGCAGCAGTGTGTACCATCTAAAAGATGCACTGCAAAAACGCAACAAGGCTCCTTCAACAGCACTTTCCAAACTCACAACCTCTTCCACCTAGAAGGAAAAGGGCAGCAGATGCATGGGAACACCACCACCTGAAAGTTCCCCTCCAAGCCACATACCCTCCTGACTTGGAATTATATCACTGTTCCTTCACTGTCGCTGTGTCAAAATCCTGGAACTCCCTTCTTAACAGCACTGTTGGTGTACCTAACTGACATGGATTGCCACGGTTCAAGAAGGCAACTCGCCACCACCTTCTCAAGGGCAATTAGGGATGGGCAATAAATGCTGGGCATTTATTGTCAGCAATGCCCACATCCCATGAAATTAATTTTTTAAAAACTAGCCTCTCAGTTTACAGACTGTCAGATACAGCTTGACTGAATGGATACCATTACTGGGTCTTCAAGCTCTAGGCTGCCAGGTAGCCTGTGGGCTGAGAGGATTCGATTACCTCGCCTCCAGTTTGCAGTCTCACTCCAGGACCGTTGAATACGTCTGCACCAATTACATTTGCTCATTCGTTTTTAAAAGGGGATTGATTTATTTTTACCTTTTTACTGATTGCAACTGGTTTAACTCACCGGAAAGCAGAGGTGTTGTGAACTGTCCTTTTTCCCCCTAAATAAGAATATTATGATCTGATGTGTAATCAAACGCTGGGAGCAAGTTTTAACGTCGTTAGTATGAGACTTTAAACATGAAAACACCAATTAAAAACACCAGTTGCCAACGGGAAATATAAGTAAACGTGTCAGAATCATAGGCATGAAAAAAGGTGGATCAAAATCATCCGTCTTAAAAAAATACTCATAAAACCTTTTAGTTTTAGAAAATAGAGAAAATGGAATAGAATTTGCAGTGGTTTAAGTGGGAAATATATGTAAAACTGAAGTGCGTGAATTCAACTGCATTCGTGCTTTGAGCAAAGCTACACAGCGCGTTAGAACGCATAGCACACTCCAAATCTGACATCGATTTTTTTAAAAACCAGATACAGGGTGAATTGTCAGATAATGCAATTATCTTTGGAATTGGGAGGTTTCACCCTTTCCCCTTTTTCTAAAGTTAGGTTTCCGCCGGTTTGCAGACTAAGGGATTAGAAAAAACACTTCTGTCACAGTCATGCATTTGCATTAAACATCACTTACTGTCCGAGAACTGAAAGATCGGTGGGATGGTTGGTCACATGAAAGAGCAAAGCTTGAACTGAGTCCAAGGCTGGAAACTATTCCGACACGAATGGTTTGGGCTCCCTGTGAGACGCAGACCTGTAAACAAACTCTGACTGGGTGGTAAAGTGAAATCAAAACTCGCAATCACCATCTAATCATGTTACATGGCCCGAGTTCGAAAAAATCCCCAGGGTTGTTTTAAACAAATTATCCCATCTGCAGGTAGGGAGAAACTTAACTGATAAAATTAAGCGGGGAGAAAGACTCGGGCGTAGAAGCTTTCAGTAATGCAAACTAGAAGACACTAACTTTTCTCAGTTTTCAACCCTTTAAGTGTTCTGAGATCACCTGCCCCGTTCAAGCAGGTAAATCTGGTGCCTGTTGAGAATTACCTTGTCAGTAATAAAACTAACGAAGGCTTGATCCTGGGAGAATGAGCGGGTTTGTCCCCAGGTGGAAATGAACCTTCGACTGGACAGCACTCCAGGGTGTGAATGAGCTTCTCCTGACCGCTCCAAGTTGCTTCCTGAAGCAAGGTGCCCCGGGGAAATGTCCAAACGGCCGCTCTCCTGCTTGGCTTCTGAGCGACAATCTGTTAATGAAGAGAAGTCTGAAACTCACATCACACCGCAGCGTCCCCACCGATTGGCCCAGTGGCGAGCAGAGGTTGTCTGTTTCCAGGCAAGTTGCTAGGAGCTTGTTGACGCTCTTGGTATCTCAGGTACAACCCCGTTCTGTGGGAGCTGAGCTCAGCTCCTGTTCCTGCTCCTTCACCCATTCACAGCTTCGGTGGGAGAAGACAGGGAAAGAGGAAGCAAGGGTGTGCATCCAACCCCCCCCCCCCCTGTTCGTTTTACTGCGGTTTCACACTTCATTTTAAGTGAAGAATACAATCTGAACCTGTTCAGGTTTTTTTGCTGCAACACCAACAATTGCAGCAAATAAGAAATATCCAAGGGATCAAAAACAGAAACTTGCTGGAAATACTCAGCAGGTCTGGCAGCATCTGTGGAGAGAGAAACAAGAGTTAACGTTTCAGGTCTATAACTCTTCACCAGAACTTTGTCATCGACCTGAAACGTTAACTCTGTTTCTCTCTCCACACATGCTGCCAAACCTGCTGAGTATTCCCAGTATTTTCTGTTTTTTCAGATTTCCAGCATCCGCAGTATTTCGCTTTTCTATCCAACGGATCTCAGTGTGGGCTGCTTAATAAGTTACTTGTAACTGGAGCTCAAAAAAGGATAGACATTGAGAATATAATTTCAGTAGCAAAAATGACTTATTGCAAATAAAAAAAAGTCTACACCTTACCCTCACCACATCGTGCATCACCATTTGTTAGGGCTGTGTGTCTGTCTTCCCTTTGCCACACATTCAGCCTGCGTCATTATCAATAGAGTCAAGCATAACAAAGATACCTTCTACAGAAGTGGCCAAACACACAATGACTGACTTGCGAGGTGTTTGTAGTGTCATAACAATGTAGAGCATTAAAACTAGATTCCTGCGGTTGAGAAATTGGGTTTCTTTGTGCCCATTTTATGGGACTTATGAATACCCTTAGAAAATGACATCTGCGGCAGCAAGCCCCCCCACCCCACCCCACACACACACACACACACTTACAGGGTGGATCGTGCCAAATGCCATATCACTGCAAGTGTTGGTGTGCAAGCAGTGAACATCCATCAGAGGTATGCAAAGCTGGTCAATTATGATCAAACAGCATGCCATGATCATTTGGTGGCAGAGATGCCATTTAAGAGCTCAGTGTGCCAACCAATGCCTGCTTTTAACCATGTTCAGTAGCAGAAAGGATCCCCTACCAGCGCTATGGAAAAGGGTCATCAACTACTTGCAGGGTAGCTGCTGGTTGATTTCTTCTGGCTGTTGCTATGATTCTACAAGTATTTGGTACTTTCTATAGTTGTTTCAAGCTGCAAAAGTCAACAGGGAGTGGTAGGCAGGTGCTGAAGGACTTTGATTTGATTTAGAGATACAACACTGAAACAGGCCCTTCGGCCCACTGAGTCTGTGCCGATCATTAACCACCCATTTATACTAATCCTACACTAATCCCATATTCCTACCACATCCTCAGCTGTCCCTATATTCCCCTACCACCTACCTATACTAGGGGCAATTTATAATGGCCAGTTTACCTATCAACCTGCAAGTCTTTTGGCTGTGGGAGGAAACCGGAGCACCCGGAGGAAACCCAAGCAGACACAGGGAGAACTTGCAAACTCCACACAGGCAGTACCCAGAATTGAACCCGGGTCGCTGGAGCTGTGAGGCTGCGGTGCTAATCACTGTGCCACTGTGCCGCCCAGTGACTTTCCAGTGACTTCAAAGCTTCAGTATGAACCACTGGCTCCCAGACATGGGTGCACTAGTAGACATTCCTCTTGGAATATGGCATGAATTAGAGAATGAACAGAGGGCACTGAACTGGACAAGCTGTTGGAAGAGGGAGGAGGAGGGTGAGAAGGGCTCTCAGCAGAATGCCATATATGCCCAAAATGTTCAGGGAGCAATTCTTCTACCCAAACCTCAGTGAGAAACAATGTGCGAGATGTCTGCATTTCAGTAAGGACGTCTTCACTGAAATCTGCCATCTGCTGTGGCGACAACTGCAACCTCAGAGCAGGGTAAGGAAGGCACTACCAGTGACTGTGAAGGTGACTGTGGCCATGAACGTTTATGTGTCTGGCTTCTTCTAGGCTGGAGCTGGAGATATTTGCAACATCTCAGTTTTCTGTCCACTGTTGTGTAAGGGAGGTCACTGAGGCTCTCTATTCAATGAGAGCTAACTACATTTCATTCTCTTTTTTCAGAGAGAAGCAGGTGGAGTGAGCACACAGCTTCACTAGGATTGCAGGCTTCCCCATGGCACAGGGTGCCATCGCCATTGACTGCACACGTTGCTTTGCGAATGCCACTTGTCAACTCTGCCCTGCACCAGAACCAAAAGGAATTTCACGCTCTCAACATCCGGTTGGTGTATGACCATAGGTGCAAATGATACAGGTCAATACCCGATATCCTAGCAGCAGTCATGATGCCTTAATCCTACCAAAGGGTGGCTAATGAGTGACAAGGGCTGACGACATGGCTGCCTGCTCTGAGGAACAACCCACACACACGTGTGCAGCATGCACACAATGAAAATCATGCTGCCATACAAAAAGTGATAGAGCTGACCATTGGTGTGTGGGAACAATGCTTCCGCTCCCTTGGCCACTCTGGAGGAGCTCTGCAACACTCAGCAGACTAGGTGGCAAGATTTGTGGTGGTCTTCTGCATACTGCACAACCCCACCATCATGAGGGGGCATCCCTTGCCGCCAGCTATATGGTGTGCAGCTGAGAAGCAGAAGCATAAGTGGGAGGAGGAGGAGAAAGAGGAACAGAGGAGGCAACCTAGCCCCTTGCTGCCCAGGCCACCTGTGAAGAACTCATCCAAGTGAGATAACAGTAACAACCCTAATTCCACAATCACCAACAGTCCCATACCTTCCCTTCACTTTGTCATTGGCCATCACAGCATCCTGTAATGTATAGACGATCATATTATCATAGAAAACCTTCAATGATTTATCAGGTCAACATTTTAGCCTTCCCAAGCATCTGCCTTCTCTTTCCAATGCTTTTCCCCATCAGAGCATTGTACTTCCTAGCCCCTCCATCTTGCTGCTTTCCTTTGTGGTATGTCCAGCTCCTTATTGCTGTTCTCGCCTATTGATCTCTTTATTTCCCTACTTTCATTATTGGTTTGTATGGTGGCTTCCATCTCTTTGTCCACTTTGCTCAATTGCTAAGACGGGTTGAGGCCTGTATGTTCTGTAGCTCCATCCCTAGTATTAAAACAGCAAAATTGTCTAATGCAAAAAAGAAAGAAAATGCAGAAGGACTATGTAATCTAGAGTTCATCTGTTATATGCACTAATTCCCTTCAGGATCACCAGTACTTAAAACTAATGCTCCAAAATGATGGAAGAACAGGCCAGTATCTGGCAGAAACCATTTGGTTCATTAAAATACATAGAACTACAAAAAAAACTATTCATTTTATGCATATTAGTGTTTATTGAAAATAAGTCAGTAAATAGCTCAATGAAGAAGCTTCTTGAAGTGGAAGCACAGTTTGGTGAGCATGTATTGTAATGCATTCACTGTTCCATTGGGCCAGATACATTCCTGTAGTTTTATTGGTCAGTTGCTAACTGTACTGGTGTTGCTCCAGTTGGTCAATGATTACATTTAGGTTTCAAGTCATTATTGCTCTATTTGACACTTAATAAATAAAATAGCAACAGTCCTACTGTTCTATCTTCATAAAACAAGTTTGTAAGTGAGCTGGACCTTGGTAAATGCCTGCTTTCTATTTTAATTTACTTTTTAACACTTCATCGGATACATTGAGAATCCTTGCTCCCAGTTTCAAGTGTTTTGAAATATGATGGTTATGATGATTCCCCTTTCATCTTTGCATTCTCACAAGATTTTTCAAAAATACCTCCACTATGCCACTAGGCCAAATGAAGAAATCAAAATTTCATACAAATGAACAAGGAACAATCAAAATGATAGTGCTGATAATTATGGCAAATGCATTTCTGAAAAGCGAGAACTGGAGAATATTTACTGGGGTAGACAAGACTTTCATTATGAGGACTTAAAACATCCAGGGTAGAATTTCACTATTTTTAATTAAATGCGTTCATAAAGATTGGTAGCGAATGATGCAGTTTGCCTGTATGTTTACAAGCTGGCATGGATTTCATCCAATGTTGTTCTTTAGTTAGCTCCTCATTGTTTACAGAGTATCTGGCACATTTTACGGCTGCTGCTGTGAAAGTCAGTGCAAGGCTACTGAATGATTTTTTTTTTACAAAGCCAGATACAATCATAGGTTCACTTCAAAAAAACACAACCGTTCTATTTATCGTAGCCTAAATGCACTTCAAAACTGTATTTAAGTGTTTCGTTTGTGATGTACGGTTGTACCTGATGAGGCATTGTAAATGATGACAGGGTTGATAAATTTTACCATAGCTACAATGTAAGCATTTTCTACAAATAGAAATTCTGTTATCATACCAATGATGACTCACATTTGAACAAATAGAAAATTATGGATTTGCTAAATACACTCAGCTTGATATAAATGCATCTGTGTGTAGAATTCAAGTAAACCAAATTACTTCCCATTTTCTGCTCTTATATATAATTACTAATTCAGCTGTAACCTACAAGTTTGCAACCCAGACCCAAGGATACAATTTTCCTTGCATATTCATGTTTTTACTGCCAAGCACACTGAACCATCGCCAACCCATTGACTGTAATACACTTACAGATTGTAGGACACAATACAGTAATCTTTTTGAGTATAATACAAGCTAGTGCAGAAATTGCTGTGATGGTGTCCTTGTAAACAAAATACTTTGCAAAATGAAAAGAGTGTTTTTATCTTCTGAGAGTGCTGCCATTTTTGGAAGTGTGTGTGGTGGTGGTGGTGGTGGTGGTGGTGGTAGTGCTGGCTAAGGAAGGTGCAGAATCTTTCAGCAATATTATCCCATCCTTATGCAGCTTAACTGTGACCTGCATTTGATACTGTTATGACCGAGACGGGAAGAATGCACGGTCTTTCCCTAGTTCCACTTCTCCACAGGTCACAACATATATTTAAATATTTACCCAGTTACCGAAATGGTCAATCATATACTCTACTCTTTATCCCAGAACAAAATACACCAACCAGGTTTCTTTAATAAACAGCAAAATTATCAGTTTATTATAATACAAGACTTATCCAGTAACAAAGCAAAGCATTAACAGACTGAAATGTGAAAGTTCCCTTTTTAAATACCCAACAGACAAACACTGATTAAAGAGAAAAAAAAAAGAAATTTTCTCTGCAGAGGTCTTCTACAAAAAAATAAAAGACAAAAAAAGACGACTTTGGCCAAATACTTGTTAATTGTTGGAGAAAAAAGATGAGATATGTTGTGTCCCAAAAATGGCATACAGTCTGGCATCTGAGCACACATAGATAGGTCACTGGGATCTTTTCTTGAGCAGTTCTTTTTAGGTGGGTGTTGAGAACTAATCTGGCGGGCCTTCCAAGAGCATCTCAGAAGAAATGCGGCATCAGGGGCTTTAGCTCTCACACCCTGGATTCACAGGGTTTTTCAAAGAGGTAGAGAAAGAGGAGTGTTTTTCAGCTGGCTTATAAACCCAACTGCTTTCAACACAGTCCATACCCCAACTGAACCAAAACAATATCCCCAAAAGTGAAACCTCCTGACCACCATAAATCTTGATGTGTCACTTCTCTGTAAACATTTTCCTCAAGTCACCAAGGTTTCTATTGTTCATTGAGCTTGAGACATGCAACATTCAGTAAAGGTTTGTTTTCAAGCAAGACCTCTCAGTGACACTTGTAAAAAACATATCCATGGAATCTTTTCAGTTTTCCCAAATGAACCAATCTCCATAATTCTAAAATATGAGTCCTCAAAAAAAAATTAAAAATAGAAGCACTTATATAACTATAAGTCAAACTGTATTTTGCGCTAATGTGGTAATCACCATCATGGGGCAATAAATATGTCTGGCACAATTTATGCCTGAAACGTAGAATTTAACAGCACACGAGGAGGCCATTTGGCCCATCACACCTGCATTGTTTCTCTGAGAGCTATCCATTTAGTCACATTTCATATGAATACTGACAGCAGAAAAGAATGGATGGGAAGCCATGGAAGGTGGCATATAATTACATGCAAGCAAAGCTGAGTAGAAAGAGCCAGAATGACGTCTTAGAATTCATCTTAAAAGCAGTATAAAATATCTGCTGGTGACCCACTGAGGACATGGGGCCAGGGCTGGAAGAGAATATTATGCAATTTTTATGAGAAAAACAGAGGGCTTGTGTAGCACTGAGGGGCACTAGTTGACATTATCACAGTTATCTTGAAAAGATTTGAAAATTGAAAGACCGATAAATATTTTCCAGCTGACTCAAATTATACCAAACATAGGAAGTGTATGGAAAAGACCAGCTGATCCATCAAGCCTGTCCCATCCTGCATGGTGCAGCTGTTTCCAGCATTAAATCCATCTCCCCCTCCCTCACACTCGCTTCCAGAGCCACGTAATCTCATGGATACAAAGTTCAGTCAATTTTGGAGAAAACTCTGGGAATTCCCTCTCTAACCCCTCAAACCCTGAAGGCCATCAAGCAATCTTCAGGAGACTACGGTGGCTTGCACCATTAACCTAGATCAGCCCATCTATATACTATAACTTGAGATGGCTTCCATTTATGAGAACTTATCCAATTCCATTTTGGATGTCGGCAATAAATCCACACTCACTGCACATACTGACAAAAGCTTACTAATACTTTCTAATTCTCCCCTGTCTTTCTAGCTCAAATAACCTGTTCACATGAACAGAATCTAATCCCTTTAAGGCAATGAGAAATAATAATGACAAAAATTGAATATCACTTTAAATGAACGTGGAAGCAAACAATTTGAAAGTGAAAGAATACAAAATGTCAGCCTGCCCAAACTGCAAACAGAGAGTATCTATAAGGAATTAGGAATAATATGAAGTCTCAGCGAACCTCAGCAGATTTGGTCTAATTTCTACTTAGGATCTAGATGGAATATTACACAGCATCATAGTACTTTCCTTTGGAAGGAAGAAGAACTGGCAAGTTATTTTGTGATTCCCAGAAGTGCACCTCTCAACTGAGTAGGTGGTGTGTTTAATGGTGATAATTGAAAATATCACATTTCAAATCACATATAACTAGGGACAGTGGAAGAAATACATTTTTAAAAAATTGAGTAAAATGTGTCCAGAGGTTAGGGTAAAGTGAAATCAAAAATATCTGGTTATGAAATTATTGTGGAATGTTGGAAAATCTTTGCACAAATATTATGGAGTCTATTGATGCATTTAGGTCTTCAGAAGAAGGAATTTTCCTCCACACAAGATCAGATGGCAGGTCGTTCAACCTTGTCCGTCTTAGAGCAAAGACCAAAGTACGGAAGGACCTCAACAGGGAACTCCTCTTTGCTGACGATGCTGCATTCACATCCCACACACAAGAGTGTCTGCAGAGACTCCGACAGGATTGCGGCTGCCTGCAATGAATTTGGCCTAACCATCAGCCTCAAGAAAACGAACATCATGGGACAGGACGTCAGAAATGCTCCATCAATATCGGTGACCACGCTCTGGAAGTGGTTCAAGAGTTCACCTACCTAGGCTCAACTATCACCAGTAACCTGTCTCTCGATGCAGAAATCAGCAAGTGCATGGGAAAGGCGTCAGCTGCTATGTCCAGACTGGCCAAGAGGGTTTTGGAAAATGGCGTACTGACACGGAACACAAAAGTCCGAGTGTATCAAGCCTGTGTCCTCAGTACTTTGCTCTACTTGGCATCAGGTGGCAGGACCGCATCTCCAATGCGGAAGTCCTCAAGGCGGCCAACATCCCCAGCATATACACCCTACTGAGCCAGCAGCGCTTGAGATGGCTTGGCCATGTGAGCCGCATGGAAGATGGCAGGATCTCCAAGGACACATTGTACAGCGAGCTCGTCACTGGTATCAGACCCACCGGCCGTCCATGTCTCCGCTTTAAAGATGCTTGCAAACGCGACATGAAGTCCTGTGACATTGATCGCAAGTCATGGGAGTCAGTTGCCAGCGTTCGCCAGAGCTGGTGAACAGCTATAAAGGCAGGGCTAAAGAGAGGCAAGTCGAAGAGACTTAGCAGTTGGCAGGAAAAGAGACAGAAGTGTAAGGAGAGAGCCAACTGTGTAACAGTCCCGACAACCAATTTTATCTGCAGCGCCTGTGGAAAAGTCTGTCACTCTAGAATTGGCCTTTATAACCACTCCAGGCGCTGCTCCACAAACCACTGAAATCTAGGCGCTTACCCATTGTCTCTCATGACAAGGAGGCCAAAGATTGTTGTGTGGGTAGTGAGTCAACTGCCTTGTTAGCTACTAGGCAGTAAACAGTCATCAGTTACACACAGGTTTCTGCAGAGTGCCCACATGTCTTAATGCTCTCTTGTGAGCACTTCATATAACTTGGCATGTGACATATGTCTAATTTGTCAAAATTGACAAGGGTGTGAACTGTTTCAGGGACATTGCCAGAAATCTACATTTAGTCCTCAAGCAGTTATTTTCACTGTCTCCTCTTTTGATATTTGACACTATGAAGAAGAAAAATGATATTGTGCATGTGTAAAAGCTGCTAGCACAAGAAGCGCTACTCTAAAAGTGTTTGAAATGATCTGCAGCCAATGGAAGAACATTTCTGCAAAATATGGGATAAAAGATCGACCAGAAAAATCTATCATTGTTTAATGTGGCAAATGAATTAATTTGACAGCTTATTTGAGGTTAAGTCATTAATATCAATGCAGTACCTTGGATATAATTTTGTAATTAGAACTTCTGGATTTTACCACTTTTGGTATCATATTCCAAAGCCAAACAACAAAGATGAATTATTCTAAAACATTAACTGTACCTATTTGTTGCTACAACTCATTACTGTACAGAAACAGTGTGCCATGGGGTAATAAGAGGCATGTGTTAATGCAGGCACAGAGTAGGAGAGGGACAACAAACTACTGTATAGACATGGTATGTCACAGGGTAATAGGAGGTACAAAATGTTACTGTCAGGCAGTGTTATTGTGTAATAGAACCTTCAAGAGCTGTCTTCTTTGTTCATTCAATTTCTGCAAAATATCATTGAATTTATACTCTTAAAGGATTGACACCGTAAGTGCAATAAAAGTAATATCTTTTATTGTAATATATAAAAGTAAATACATTTTATTTAAAAGATGCATGCAATATGGATATTTTACGAACCAGGTCATGCATAAAGATTAATATGCATGCACAGTGCATCAAAATCCTGTTTTAAGACCATTAACTACACATACCTATGACAAGTACTATGTGTTCTTGTTCATTAAAATGGGAAAAATTGATCAGAAGTATGTTTGACCTATTGACTTGTTTCATATTCCAGAAAAAGAATTTTAAAAGGCATTTAGTCTCTTTGCAGAGAACAGAACATGTTGAATTAACCAAGAAATCAGAGTTGACAAGTCCATTGTTACATTATATGTGACTGACACTAGCATGTTCACATTGCACAAATCAACAATATCCTCACTGAAGTGAAAATATTGCTCCCATGTTCTCACTACAGTGGCAACACATTATAAAATTCTATTGATTTTAGGAAAATTCAGAACAATAGAATTTTAAAATAAAAAGAACACTTCCTTGGCAATCATTTAGCAGGGCAGATCAAAAACCTTTTATGGAACCCACCTAATTTTCATTCCACTGATTTCAGTTTCACTGTGTCAGAACACATGTCTGATCTGAATCATAGCTTTGCTGTGAGACAGCAGTGCATAATACATTTATCGGCCTGTTTAATTAAAGTAAATTGTAATAAACTTAATCTTCTAGAATTCAGCACACCACAGTGGTTACCTATTGCACCAGTTGACTTTCCTTCATTTGGAAAGCACTATGGACAATATGTTCATTAATCATTGCCTGAGTAAATGGTCAAGCAGTGCAACTATCCAATAAATTAACTCATCAAAATGGCCAAGGTGACTCACTGATTCTTGTGTGATTTGAGGCTGTACAGTTTTTCTCCTGTATGAAAAGGCAGTTGACAAAACCACTGGATATGATCACGAATAAGACTCATAACAGAAAGTAATGAATATCATCAGGCCCTACTCAATTTACAACATACAATAAGGCATTCATTATTTTTATATTTAATCCTAATAATACACAAAAAAGATGTTCTGAAGCACAATAATAATTTGAATAGAAAAAACTTTGTAAGTGCTAGCTCTGGTTTGAATAATAGCTTGCTCATTAAATCTGTACTAACAACAAGCAGCATGATGTGGAATGGACTATAAATACAAACCATTCATATAGCACAACATATAGGAGATATTTATTAATGATTGCAAAGATATATTGATGATAACGGGTGCGCTGCCAAAGAATCTCAAAGTGAACTGTATTAAAATGCAGATATATCTTATCTTGAATTTGCATTGCTCCATATCATGAAATAATGAAATAAATCAAAACCTATTTATGGAGTTCTGAAAATTGTTAACGGTTAATGCTTTCACGTGAAAGGCAAATGGCTTGACCACTTAATTGAATCTCAGCTGCACTTCTTTTCCCTTACTGCTCGATTGCAATACCTATAATTCCCACAACACAGGGGAGCTTCACTTCAACAAATGTTGTCAGTTAATCAAGCATACTGTATGTGTAATCAATTTATTAAAGATGTACAACCGTAACTATAAAGTGGCATACTGGTTCATGGATGGACAATCTGCAGCAGTGACCGGTTGATCTGGCTTTATGATTAGGTCATAAAGTGTTTCCCTACAGCAAAGGAGGGAAAAACAAGCATAACATAACCGAAGGGGGTCATGGAGTAGTAACTTGGTGGCACAGTGGCCTTTAAATTCTTTTTTTATTTTATTTTTATTTAGCGATACAGCACTGAAACAGGTCCTTCGGCCCACTGAGTCTGTGCCGACCATCAACCACCCATTTATGCTAATCCTACACTAATCCCATAGTCTTACTACGTCCCCACCTGTCCCTATATTCCCCTACCACCTACCTATACTAGGGGCAATTTATAAAGGCCAATTTACCTATCAACCTGCAAGTCTTTGGCTCTGTGGGAGAAAACTTGGACCTATGTTGAAATACATCCTAAACAGGTGGGTTGAAAGTCTCTTCTCCTGTCTGTAAAACATCCTATGTGATGCTTTTGGTCAGTCTCAATCCAGTTCCTGGCCCTCTGGCACAAAATTGCCCCTAATTAATAGGTAATGTCCCTTAAACAGGGCCAAGGAGAGTTGGCATAGGAAATGAAAGACAAATGCAGTGGAAAGGGTTGGGGGCGTGATGCACTTTGGTGGGGCAGAGTGGAAGGAGGATTGATCTGCTATCACCAACCTAGTTGGGAGTACTTGATATGTACAAGCAATGGATATCTGAAATAGAAAATGTGCCATCTCCCCCAGTACTAACATCCTTTAATTTGATGAGCACAAAAAATGATTTAAAAGTATGAGTCAGTCCACACTGTTTCACACTCTTGTTTCCAAGCAGAATCAGCAGAGACCAGAGTACAGGTTGTCTTCATTAAGATGGTGCCTGGCACTGGGGAACTAAAAAGCATAACAGGTGGGAGGAGGAAAGATTATTCCATCTGAAGCAGAGCAGCCAACTGTGACAATAATTTTAAATTTTAATGCACAATAATGTTTTAAAACACACAATTTGAAAATGCCATACATAACATGGAACACAAAGAGAACAAATTCCCTCCCAAAAATTATCAACAGTCTCCCTTTAAACAACTTAAAGAGGGTCCAGAGGAGATTTGCTAGAATGGTATCAGGGATGCAGGACTTCAGGTACATGGAGAGAATAAAGAAGCTGGGGTTATTCCCCCAAGAGAAAAGGTTAAGGGGAGATTTAATTGAGGTGTACAAAATTATGAAGCATTTTGATAGACTAAAAAATGAGAAACTGTTTCCAGTGGCAGAACAGTCAGCAACCAGAGGACACCGATTTAAGGTAACTGGCAAAAGAACCCAGAAGCAGGATGAGGGAAAACTTATGCAGTGAGTTACGATGATCTGGAATTCATTGCCTGAAAGGGTAGTGAAAACAGAATTCAATAGCAACTTTCAGAAGGAAATAAAAGAAGGAAAAATTGCAGGGCTATGGGGAAAGGGCAGGGTAGTGATCCTAATTGGATAGCTCTTCCAAAGAGGTGGCCCAAGCACAATAGACTGAATGATCTACTTCTGTGTTGTATATACATACGAACGTAGGAATTAGGAGCAGGAGTAGGGCATTCGGCCCTTTGAACCTGCTTCACCATTTGATAAGACCATGGCTGATCTGATTCTGGCTTCAACTCTACTTTCCTGTCTACCTGCTATAACCTACGACTCCCTTGTCAATCAAGAATCTATCTAACTCAGCCTTGAAAATATTCAATGACCCTGCCTCCACTGCCACCTGGGGAAGAGAATTCCACAGACGAACAACCCTCAGAGAAAAAATTTCTCCTTATCTCTGCCTTAAATGCGAGACCCCTAATTTTTAAACTGTGTCTCCTAGTTCTAGTCTTTCCCATAGGGGAACCATCCTTTCAACATCCACCCTGTCAAGTCCCCTCAGGATCTCATATGTTTCAATAAGATCACCTCTCATTCTTCTAAACTCCAATGGATACAGGCCCAACCTGTCGAACCTTTCCTCATTAGATAAACCCCTCATCCCAGGAATCAGTTGAATGAACCTTCTCTGAACTGCTTCTAATGCAATTATATCCTTTAAGGAGACTAAAAACTGTGTGCAGTACTCCATATGTGGTCTCACCAACGTCCTGTACAACTGTAGCAAAACATCCCTACTTTTATATCCCATTCCCTTTTCAATAAACAACAACATTCAGTTGCCTTCCTAATCACTTGCTGTACCTGCATACTAATTTTTTGTGGATCATGTACTAGGACTATCATTCTATGAAATAGCTTAATCAATTAGATAGTTCAAATCTGAATTTCTGGGTCATCTGTAGGTTCTCCATATATTACCTTTTGACTTAAAGCTGGTTTGAGTGCATTGTCTTTTAATGCAAGACATTACCCTGCCTTCAATATTTAGGAGAGTCTGCTCTGTGTATGGATTTCCAGTCTACATAAGAATGTCATTTAAGACGCAGAATAACCTTCTCTGTTGTCACTTTCACACACTTAAATCTAGTAGAGCAAAGCAGAGCAATTTAATAATTCAGAATTATTAATTATTGATCCTAGGAAAAATAAGCACCTCTGCAATGAAATATTACCATAAGGTAGATATCAGGAGATTGCTGGTATAGAATTTTTACATCATCATGCGACCCAATGGCTTTGCTGACGAGTGCAAATGAGGCAGAGTCACAAATCATAATAAAATCATGCATGCTGTTTATACCAGAGCTGGCTTTTCTTTTTAAAAGGATGTCATATTTCCATTTAGCATCTTACAATGTTGGTGCACAATGGGAGTATGATAGGGTAACTAGGAAATCATAAGCATGGCTGATGGAGGGAGGTGCACTTGCATCACAGAGTTTATACAAAGTACTGGTCAATGTGCTAATGGCACGGTATTACTCTCGATCTCTCTCGCACACATGCCACATGCATATGAATTGTAAATATAAAACAATACTTCTAATAAATTTTAATTTAGTTTAGTAAAATGTTTTATGCAATTTCTCAAAATAAGATTCTGGCTAAACAGCTTGAAAGTAATATTGCTCCACTGGAGATGAATATCTTAAAACACAATGTTTGAATGCTAGGGACATTTTTCCCCCATCCTATTTATTTTCCTAGAATAGCTAAGTAGAAGACTATTTTTGTTTATACTATTTAAAATAAGTGTTTTTTTTTCTCATCAATCTTCTTCACCCCCCTAACCCCCTGTAAATTTTGAGGCAAGGGAAATCAAATTATATTCACTATGTAATTATGCCAAATGGCTCACCAATCAAAAGCACTTCATCAGTATCCATTCACTTTATACTTCTACCATTTCCTTCTGCAAGCAATGTCACAGCACCCTGTCACTATCGATTTTTAGCTAATTAGTTCCTTTCAACCGATTCTGATACTCCCAGACTACTCGGCTCTGCTGCTCAGTCCTAGGCCAAGAAACGGTCCCACCTGGTAACAGAAAATAAAGCAAGTAACATAGCCCACAGAGACTTACTTTTACATGGTACATTTCATGATCACAGAGCGTCTCAAAGTGCTTTACAGCTAATTAAGTACTTTAGAAGTGTTTGAAGTGCATTCTTGTAATGCAAATTTGCTCATAGCAAGCTTCCAAAAACAGCAATGTGATAATGGCCAGATAATCAGTTTTTGTGATGTTGATTGAGGGATAAACATTAGCCAGGACACTGGGGATAGCTCACTTGCTCTTCCCCAAAATAGTGCCTTGGGATCATTTACATCCACCTGAGCAGGCCTTGATTTAATGTCTCATCCAAAAAACAGCACCTCTGAAAGTGCAGCACGCCCTTAGTACTGCACTGGACTGTCAGCCTTGATTTTTGTGCTCAAGTCCTGGAGCGGTGCATGAGCCCATAACCTCATAACCTTCTGATCTAGAGGCAAGAGAGCGATCAACTGAGCCACAACTGCCACTGCAAGGCAGAAGCACAATTTGTTTTTGGCATTGGGTCACAGAGTATGCAGGCATCATGGGAGCAACCAGTAAGAAGAATTGGTAGATCAGAAAGCTCTCTCACAAACACTTTTATGACCAAGAGACTTGGAAAATGAGGTGGGTTTTGGGGGAGAAAGAAAATGGAGGAAAACAGAAATGAAAATATATGGGTGGTGAATTTTCACAGACATTCTACCGATCGACTGCCATAAATGCAGTGGAGCATTTTGAACTTTCCTCCAAAAACTTCCAAGCGAAGTTCATAATTTTTTTTTAAAAAAGGAATTAGATAGTTGCTTGAAAAAAAGATTAAAAATATGGGGAGTGAGCAAGAGAATGTTTGGACGAGTGCTTCCTGTGGATAAAAACACTGCCAGCACAACTGATGGTTTAAATGGTTTGTTTCCATGCTGCAACATTCTACAAACTCTGAGAAACTTTGGGCTGCATTTTTCAATTTACCTGGAAGTTCCGCTGCCAGGGACGAAAGCAGGAGGCTTCGGTGGGCAATGGAACCCTGGGGCAGCATTTTGCTGGTGGAGACAAATTAACAGGCCACTGCTGGGGCCACTGTCTAATTGAGGATGGCTACCCGCCCCAAGAACTGCCAGCCGAATCAGAGGGCCAGCAGCTCGGCAGCCTCAACAGCGCCACCGCTACAGGCGGCCATTGCTGAGGGTGCAGCACAGGGACAGGGAGCCTAAATGGCAAGGTGCCCCTGAAGTGTGGTTAGTTTAGTTGGGACAAGCCAGGGCCAGGCAGACAGGCCCCTGCGATTGGCTAGGGAGTGGGTGGTGAGGTCATGGTGCACTGGCAGTTCTACACCCACAGGGATAGCCATTGCTGCCGGGATTCCCTCCGGGACAATGGAATGCCCATCAAGGTGGGATAGCCCCCCACCCCACGGAACCTGCTGGTAAAATGCCCGTGGGGGTGGGAAGTGGCCTTTAATTGGCTACTTAAATGGTTCAATTGGCCGCCCAATGAGCAGCCGCGCCACCAAGGTTTCCTTCACTGGCAATATGACATGGCAGCAGGAAGACATTGGGCTCCCCTCTTGATGCCTTCCCCCGCCATATTACCAGCCCTCCTGCCTCCCAGCCTGTCTGCAATGGGCTGGCAAAATTCAGCCCTCTACTTTTGTGACAGTATTTGCCCATTAATTTACCAAATATTATTGTTTGAAAAAATCCATGAGTGCAAGGTTAAGCCATTCTCAAGACATTTCATTTTCAGGACATACTTAGCAGACTTGTGTTTAGCCAAGGTGTATGCAGCCAAATCACTAAACTTTCCCGAATGGATTGTGTTCCTCTACTAGGTTTAAACACTTTTATAGCTGGCTTCTTCATTTGTACAAACCAATTCGTCCTATCCAGATAGTTTGAGGAAAAGTGCAATGTAGAGGGGTAATTTTATAAGTTGAAGTTGTACATGCTCAGAAAATGTGAAGTATCCCATGGACTTACTTGGCTACTCTTCTTCTAGGTATTCATCCCTAGTAAGAGCCATATTTTGCTTTCAATTGAATCATGATGCCAAGCACAACAGTGTTCATCTGGTTCTGGAAGTTGAATCACCAAAGGCGTAAAAAAATCTAATATTTACTGGCAGAGACAACTGCAAATAACATACAATTTGTAGAAAGCTGCTCTAGGTGACAGGTAATGATGTACTCATCCTTGCAGGTGAATCTTGTAATCCTTCAAACCCACTTCAAGGCTGACTCGAGATATGCTGGATGACACATTTCTATCAGGCCATTTTATTTACTGATTTTTTTGAATGGTGCTGTTTGTTTTGTTTATTATATTATTGATGAGACTTTTTAAAAATAGTATTATTTAGTAGCTGTAGTTGTCAATAAATTCTAGACTGAAGACTGTTCATCAAAGGAAGCTCTTTTGTAGGAAGAAAATGTTTAAAAAGCCAAATCATTTTTGCATGCATGGTGTGGCACTAAATATTGACCAGTTGAAGTGGGTTTGAAGGATTACAAGATTCACCTGCAAGGATGTGACGTGCACTTATATCTATAGCAACAGTAATTCTTTTGTACTACGTGCTCAATTGAAATACTGATGTTATCATTGTTAATGTTATATCACAGTGACACAATAATGCTCCTCCACAGGCACTTAACTAATGTAAATAGCTTTTAAATCCCTGTAAGAATTTCTCATGCTGGATAAGCAATCTTCTGTTCATTTTACAAAGCAAATTCTTGAACAATTTGACTATCTTAAGATTTTAGCAAAGAGTCTGAATATTGCAGTACAATAGATGTCTGTTGCACAGGTCAAAATATTCAGAAATGTCCAAATAAAAGGCCACACAAGCTGTCCTTTATTGAGCTGTATTGTGTTTAAGATTCCAGTAATGTATGCCATCTGCAGACTTGATAGTTCTTGGATTCTTTCATCTCCAGCCAGTGATTTTGCTCCTCATCACCGCTACTGTTTTGACCCATGGAGATCCATCCAATCATTTCCTTACGCTTCATACTACGACGGGTGTATATTGAGATCATTAATGTGACTTCAGACAACTGGAAAAGAGCGATCTGAAAGATGAAAGTCTCCTTGTAAACAGGGTTGGGCTGACCACGCCTGATGGACGTTTTGCACCGAGACATCTCCTGTCCAACTGAGTTAAGGAGAGAGAGTTTTGCATATGTGTCTGTAGAATTTCAACAAAAGAAAAAGAAATTAGTTTAAACTGAAATTGCACCAAATTAAGAGATAGGAGCAGCACAATTTTTCAAGGCCACTTGCAATAACATATTGTAAAAATCTAAAATAAATGGGCTAACAACTTGTGAAACAACAGACAAAGGAATTTAAAGAACTAATAACACCTTTGTATGGCAATATTGCATAGCTTAATTGCATCTAATAAATGCTTCATGCCAACTGAAGAAACTGCTTCTTTGTTCCACACAACATTCATTAGTGCTGTTAAGTTGTTCCAACAAGTTGATGTACATATTAAGCTTGGATGTTTTCTGTTGATGGAATATTATGTTCATGACTGACAGCCTCAACGTAGGCAGGACCCAGCCCCCGAGGGATAAGAGCTTGAATTGACGCCATATTCAGCTCCTAATTTTGATTAATTCAGATTAAAGGACTAAAATCAAAGGACTAAAAATCACCTGGTCATTTATTTGCAAACAGGATTATAAAAGGTGTCTCACATTAATGTTAGAAAATGCAAGAGCCACCTACATATTGTCAAAATGAGGCTTCAGCAATACACACAAAAGAGTCAATAATAGTTGTAGGGGGGCTGAATGTTCATCTTCACCACCTGGGCAGTAATCTGGTGCAAAGGTTCACCCACCCAGTGTAGAAAAGCTGAGTGACCTGCTTCACTGGATGAACAGGCAGCCAGTGGATAATGAAAATTACCCTCGAACTGTGGAAACTATTTGCGGACAAAGAGATATGAAAAAGAAAATTAATCAACCCCAATGAGACAGAGCACATACGGACACAGTACCATTATTATAAACAACATTTTCAGGTAGTGTTCTGTTTAACAATGAGGTTTTCAAGCTTAACAGACATCCTGCCTATGGGTCTTTTCTAATGTTCTTCCTCTAGATGATTTCAGTTCTTGTATCTTAGATTACCCTCCTGGGTGACTTCCAACTCCCAAAATGTTCCAGTGTGTCTATCCTTGCTTTGAGATCTAGGTAACATGCCAGCAAATGAACAGCACTTTGTGTCTGTTTTCTTTTATCTGGTGGATTTACCCTATGCTTCTAAAAGATTTCATTCAGTTTTCAAAAGTGGGAGACTTAGTTTTAAGCTTAATATGAAGGGGGAAAAAAAAAATCAGAAAATAAATAAATATTTACAATATCCACCCAACTCCTTGTGTAGGCAAAATAATGAAAAGGTCACAGTGCTAGGAATTAAGGGAATTCTCTATGTAATAGTTTACTTTCCTTGAATTTCTTACGAGTGTGGACAGTAAAATAATCTGAACAGTTACTTGGGGAGAAGGTTCTCAGGGGTTTCAAACTGACCAATTCGTTATCAGATTTTCGAAATGACCCCTGCTGTCCCTTCCCAATCCAAGAGGATTAGCATTTTATACCCTACAAAATAGGTCATCAGGATTTCCAGGATGTGGAAAATCTCTTCACAGAATAGATGGACACAACTGGATCGGTCATACAGGAATATTTAACTTTGAATTATTATTCTATCCAATCTATACACAACAAAATGGTCGAGTCTACTCTTGATAATCAGCAAAGAAGTGTTTTGAAATGGGCTTGGTACAGGAATCACAACTTGAAAATGCTACTTTTTTCTGTCTTATTAAAATCACTTAAGTGCCAGGCAATGACAAAAGAGAATCTAACCATCTCCCCTTGACATTCAACAGCATTACCATCACTGAATCACCCACCACAACATCCTAGGGGTTACCATTAACTAGAAACTTAACTGGACTAGCCATATAAGAGCAGGTCAGAGGCTGAGAATTCTGCAGCGAGTAACTCATCTGCTGACTCCCCAAAGCCTGTCCACCATCTACAAGGCACAAGTCAGGAGTATGATGGAATACTCTCCATTTCCCTGGATGAGTGCAGCTTCAACATCACTCAAGAAGCTCAACACCATCCAGGACAAAGCAGCCCGCTTGATTGGCACCCCATTCACCACTTTAAATATTCACTCCCTCCACCACCAGCACAACATGGCAGCAGCGTGTACCACATACAAGATCCACTGCAGCAACTCACCAAGCCTCCTTCAACAACACCTTCCAAACCCGCGACCTCTACCAGATAGAAGGACAAGGGCAGCAGACGCAAGGGAACATGACCAGCTGCAAGATCCCCTCCAAGCCACACGCCATTCTGACTTGGAAATATATCACAGTTCCTTCATTGTTGTTGGATCAAAATCCCACAACTCCCTTTCTAGCAGCATTGTGGGAGCACCTTCACCACATTTGGACCAGTTTAAGATGGTGGCTCATCACCACCTTCCCAGGGACAATTAGGGACAGGCAATAAACGCTGGTGTTCCTAGTGAAATCCATAACCCAAGAATGAACTAGTAAAACAAGAATTTGCATGGGTTCAGTGCCAGACCCCACCTGCTGTGCAGCACAGAACCCGGAATTGGGCCCATAATTTCATCTTCTCCTCCTAACTGTGCTCTTGACAGGTGGCAGGTGAAACAAAGGCTTCTTTCTATCCAATTTGTTGCACCCAAGAACAGGTATGGTGGGTGGGCCTTCACTGCATTAAGAGATATTATACATTATGGTAACTTGAGATCGTCTCTTAGTGACTGCAGAAACCCTGGAGTCCAATGTCACCACATTCCTTGAAAATATAAAGCCCTGTTCTGAAAATACTGCAATAAGCTGTTACAGGCATCAAATTACTGGCATTTTAAATTGAAGGTGTCTTTTTGATGTCATGTGAGGATAAAAGGTGCTCAATATCAAAATTCAACATCACTTTCACTTTAGGCATATTGGAACTTTATCTTCCCGTTCCTAAAGGCATGGCACTGAATCAACCACTTATAAAATGTCTCCTCACAATCAGCTTAATGTTAACTATAGAGGCCCCCTAAATCCCTTGGATTGTGATCCCAGTAGTTATGCTGAGAACATGCTCAATGCTGCTCTCCAGGTCTGACCCCACCACAGTTTACAGGATTAGTGGGAGGGAACCTCATTTACATGGGACCAGTGTGCACGAGCACCACTTCAAGCACATCTCCACAACTGGCTACCTATGCCAATCAGAAACACTATCAGTCATCCTTCCATTAAAGGAAGGCAGGGGTTTGCCTGGGCTCCAACCCAAGCCATGGTCCCCTTAACTCCCTCAGCCTGTAATCATTGTTTTCACAAATCTAGTTCCTTGAGGGAATCCAGTGTGGCCCACATTCACCTTTCTGAAGGCTGGTGCGCTTTCATTCACTCAGTGTAATGGTCTCCACTGATATCCAAAGCTTACAGGAGCCTGCGAAGCGGGAACTCTCATTGAAAGGAGTCTCTGCCCCTGGCTCCATGCCATGCCATTATGTGTCTTGATTATGAAGAGTTTTCCTCTTAAAGGCTAAGTAGGAATCTCCCGGAAACAGCCACAATCTGATCGCTACTATCTTGAGAGTATACTGGGGTACAGGCGGAATTGTGAGCCCAGAATATTTGCGCTGAACTATTTTAGAACGCTGAGATGCAACTGAGGTGCTCCGTTGACATCACTGGAATGAAGCACAAGGGGTCAATGTGACCTTGAATATGTTTTGCTCCAATCAATTTAAATAATACAGTGGATCTTTGTTTCCATAATCTGGGTGTTAATCTGGCAGCACTGATCACCTGTCTGTTATATAAAAAAACACTGCACCCACCACCTGATTTTGTATTCCATCGTTACTACTGCCATCCCATCCCACCCCATCGAAAGTGAGAATTTGCCCCTCTATGTCCCAACCCTGCTTTTAGATCTCCTTCTTATGGCCTGCTACCACACACAGTGCGTGGAATTTTGCTACCAGTGAGGAAGTCCAGACGTCAGGAAGCAAAGTGAATGGCGTGACTGCGCGGGTAGGTGATGGAAGGGGTAATGCAATTTTATTGGGGCTGTCCAATTAATGACCGTCAGGTATGGCAGCTGGCCAATAACACAGAGCAGGTGGGGGGGGGGGGGTAAGAAGTACCAATGCCTAACAAGCAGACGTCATATTGAAAGGGGAGATAGCACCCTGTGGTAAGGCAGCACAAGCAGGGGAGAGTGAAGGGGAGGCCTGACAAGTGTGGCGGCAGTGAAACGGCAGCATGTGGAAGACGGGTGGTGCCCAGATTCAGAGATGCCTCCCCAGAAGTGCGCCCCCAGATGGCAAGGGTGCAGAAGGAAGTCCTCTTCCCTTGTGATGGCAGGAGGAGGCCAGCAAAGCAGACCAAGAGGGCATGCTGCAGATTGCCAAGGAGGTTAGCAGCCATGGGGTGGCTCCACAGTTGCAATGCCAGAGGAGAATCAATGACCTATTGCGATCAAGAAAGATGAGTGAAGATCATAACATCAAACTCGGAGCCTTGGATGTCACAAAAAGTGCCAATGAAATGTGAGAAGATGGTGCCCACCCAGTCATCGGCCATGACCAGGCACCAGCATTCGCTGTCTGATACATAACAGTGGAGGACCCTGGTCTGTCAGAGTTGACTGCTGCACTGCCAATATTAAATGTCCAAATGCAGCAAGCATCCCTATGGCGCAATGAGGGACATTGAGGCTGCCACCAACATAGGAATACACGGTGACTATGTTAGGCAAGTTACATGTATTTCCGTGTTTGCAGAAGACAGCTCACAATGCCAAGGAAAGGTACAGACTGAAGGAGGCATGCCATATTTTAGGTGCTGATTCCGATGGAAAAGGAGAAGATGGAGCTCGGTGGCCGGGAAGCAGGATAGCCTGTCACTGATGATGATGCATGTGTGAAGCCACGAGACAGTGAGTAATATAATGGAAGAGGCCATTAAACCTTCTGATGAGCAACAACTCTAGTGCTCCTACGTCCGTCACTGAATACAGTAAGCTCCAGTTGAAGGACAGTCAGGAGGTGGTCTTAGAATGTGCAGTGCCCTCACGGCAGTCTTATCTCTCTCTCTCTCTCACATGGGTCAATAACAGATGAGGCATCAGCCATGCCTGCAAGAGAGCTTGGCACCTCAGAAGAGGAGAGGACATCTGAGGAGGTAGTGTCACATCATTCCACTGCCCCCTCCAGCAACGCAGATCCTCTCATGTTGGTGGACATTAGATCGGATACAGGAACAGTGGCAACATCTGGTGAGCATAACACAGATGTAGCTGAGCAGCTGACAGAGGCTGTCACAGTTGTGGCCACGCCCAGTCAGAGGGCAGGAGGTCACAGTGATGCTCAGCTTCAGGCTGATGACATGTCTCTGGAATCATCAACAAGATGGCAGATGCTGCGACTGCAGCATGAGGCACGTGAACATCTATAGGAGTTCCCAGAGGCTCTGTGCGACCATGTGTGGATGATGGAGGAGACTGATCCATGAGTGCAGCCAGGTCTCTGGTTTATGAGTGCATGCTCTACTCCATTAAGAGAGTGTCGTCCCTCATGCGTGTTAACCTGCATGCCATTGCCTCTTCCATGAGCTCTGTGCAGCAATGGCCAGGCAGGAGGATCACGAGCTGCCTGCAGTCTTTGCCAGCTGCTCCTGTTCTGCAGGTGAGCAGGGAGGGACAAACGTCCCTTGAAAGTGGCTGCCTGAAGTCCCTAGGCGTTCCTTTCCAGATGCAGTTGGCGTGTACAGCAGGACCTCAGCCCCCTCGGACTGTGACACCCACGTCGCATGAGGCCGTGAAGACAGAGGTGAGCCCTGCACAGGTGCAGGAGCCCTCCCATGTCCTGGGACCCTCTAGGTCTCAGGCAACCAGAGGACAATCGCTATTGAAAGCAATGGTTCAGAAAGGTACGCAGCCTGCCTCCACATCAGCTGCTTGCACAGGGGAAGCACAATGTAGAAGCATCTGCATAAATTCACCTAGCTGTACAGGGTGATAGTCTATTGCCGTATGTCACATCGCTGCCTAGATGTGCGAAATAAAGGTAATCTATTGCGCCACAAAATGATTCCTCTGCTCATTTCTGCACTATTGGGCCCTTAACAGCAGGAATGCTCTTGAGAAGAATGTGACAGAAAGGTCCAGACTGCATGAGGTCAATGCTTTCTCCAGGCCTTGGCCTGATTTCATGACAGGCCCAGTAAGATCTTAAGGGAATTCAAGGAAAGGCCAACAGGGTTATAGCAGGGCAAAAATTTAATTTTTTACATGGGTGTCTGAGAAAGGCTCATGAGAAATGTGCCAAAGCAAAATACTATGGATGCTGGAGATCTGAAATACAAAGCTAAAATGCTGGAAATACTCAGCAGGTCAGGAAGAGAGAAAGAGTAAGCATTTCAGGTAGATGACCTTTCAAAAGAAGTGGTCCCTCAGGTGCATTGCCATTACTCATCTGGTCTGCAGCCCCCTTCAAATCTTCCTCAGAGGAGGAGTAGAAGGCATCACGCTCTAGGAGACCCCCTCTCTCCAAAGGGTCTCCCCTCTGTAGCGCCAGCTTGTGCAAATGACAGTAAACCACCACGAGACCCGTGATGGGGCATATTGAAGGGCTCCACCAGATCTGTCCAGGCAGCTGAAATTCATTTACAGGAGGCCTTTGGCCTGCTCAACGACCACCCCTGCTGTTGTGTGGCAGCTGTTGTATGCCTCCTCTGCATCTGTGCTGCCATGTCTTCAGTGCATAGTCCACGTCACCCAATATTCAACTTCGAAGGTGCATGGGGGGCCTGAAAAGGTTGGGCACCTAAGACTGTATGAGAATAAGAGAGTCATGACAGCTTCCTGGGAACACTACACAGATCTGAAGGAACCATTTGCAGAGGTTGCAAAGTGGTTGTGGATTGAGAAAGTCGAAGCCCTTCCAGTTGATGAAGACTGCTGCCTGATCTGAGAGAGCCTTGATGGCCACATGCATGCAGTCGATTATAGTAGCTGGAAGAATCCAACGATGGCCCCGAATCCTACAGTCCACTTTGCCCGAGTGGCCGGATTGGTGCGAAACCACACATACTGGTCGACCTTCATGAACGTGGCATTAGTGATCAGCTTGATGCAGCAATGGTTTTCCACCAACATGCTGGAAAATCTGACAGATGACTCCAGATGATCCCTGGAATGAGCCTGAAGTGCCACTTGGACCTTCATCGCCACAGGCAACAAGTGCCCAGCACATCCCACTGGGCACAGGCCCTCCTCTGTCATAGCATACAGCTTGGCGATCATCTCCCTGGACAAGAGTAGAGTCATACAGCACAGAAACAGGCCCTTCGGCCCATCATGTCTGTGCCGGAAATAAAGCACCTAACTATTCTAATCCCATTTTCTAGCACTTGTATACTATGGAGATTCAAGTTCTCATCTAAATACTTCTTAAATGTAGTGAGGGTTCCTGCCTCTGCCACCTCTTCAGGCAGTGGGTTCCAGATTCCAACCACCTTCTGAGTGAAAAGGGTTTCCTCAAATCCCCTCTAAACTTCCTGCCCCTTACCTTAAATCTATGCCCTCTGGTTATTGACCCCTTCACTAAGGGAAAAAGTTTCTTCCTATCTAACCTATCAATGCCCCTCATAATTTTGTATACCTCAATCATGTCCCTCCTCAGCCTTCTCTGCTCCAAGGAAAACAACCCTGGCCTTTTCAGTCTCTCTTCATAGCTGAAATGCTCCAGCCCAGGCAACATCCTGGTGAATCGCCTCTGCACCCTCTCCAGTGCAATCACATCTTCAATGATACTGATGCTCCAACATCTGCAGGAAGCAGAGCCTCTGTCGATGAACCCTCTCTGGTGCGTCGCATCTCCGGCGCACGAGTCTGGTTGCATGTCCTTCGCGCCCTCATCTACACACCCTTTCACCCTCATGATCTTCCTTCTCCTCTAGGTGTTGCAGCCCCGCTGCCAGTGGCTGCACCTTTCTCACTCTCTCATGTTCCACGTCACCGGTGGCCCCAAAACCGCAATTGCAACACTCACTTCAAGACCTCTCACTCCCTTTACTCTGCATGCATAAGTTGCAACTCAGACAGCACTCCATCTGTATGCCTCCAACGTGTTCGCCACATTTGCCAGTCTCCAGCCTGTCACTCTCGCCCTCCCTGCACTGAAATGCTCCTGTTCACAACGGCTGCCAACTCCAGCCAGCACTGGCCTGTCGCTGAGCTGCCTGCTCCTTATAGATGGCGAGGCTCTGAAGCTTCGTTCTTCACGTGCGCCTCTGGTAAAACTTCAGATTTCTCCAGAAAGTACCTGGTAATTGGCTCCTTAACAGGTTAAATTTCCTGCCTGCCACTGAGAAGCACGGTCTCCACCCAGCAGCCTCTGGCAAAATTCACCAGCGGCGTGATCATGTCGGGCATCCGTACCAACACATTCTCCCGCCATTTTGCCGTCCCACCTGCCTCCCAGGCCATCACCCAGAGTGCGAGAAAATTCCGCCCAGTGATTCGGCAATAACGCCCCTCCCATCTGAATTTTCCCTCCTCTTAGACGTCCCAGTTAATGTCTCTCTCTGATATGACTCAGATTGGGAAGTCATGTCCTTCAATTCTCTAACATTGCATTGTGGAGCATAGTCACAGTGCTCCACAGTACATAGGCTTCTGAAAATGATGAAATGCTCCATTGAAGAACGGTGACTTATGATGTGCCAGCAGTGAACCAGATTCAGGCAGACTGTACAGTGGTTCAAAGTAAAGCAAATTTCTTGATGCTGTGATAAAAACTCCACAGATTCATTCCAGCTGATCTCTTGCTGTTTCATAGCATCTCAATGTCATTCAAGCCTAGTTTGATCAAATGAACACTTACAAACTAGACGCTCAACTCTCTTACGTACTGATTTCTTTGAGAGGGTAGTAGTGGAAAAATTATTTTCAAACAATTTTGATCCAAGGTTCTATCCCAACATGCAAGACACTGACAGTGCCACTGTTTGCCTATCCTTCATTTTTTTTTTTAAAAGGGGAAGGAAAATCAGGGGAGGGTACTTTACACTCCAAGTACTCCCACAGCCATTCCTTCTCCTTTATAGGAGAAAATTATAGTTCTCCCTGAAGTGGAGTCTTCCACTCTCTGAAGTGGGGTCTCCTTCCCCATTCAGTTGTACCTGTGATGTTAATTTTGGGGAGTTTCCTGGATAAAACTATTGCAAACAGTGGAAACTTTGGCTTCACACATTCTTGAGACCTGCTCTGAATCCAGCCAATCCCCAGGAAACAATGCTGCAGGCTGGAAATAAAAAATTCCCAACTGTAGACTGACTTCCAAAGTGGGGCTGCATCTGAACAGCTGGCAAGACAGTTTGAAGCCAGGGTCTCTGTTGTTTACGATGGCACTGCTCTGGGATGTTGCCTGTAGTTAATGTCATCGAGCAGTCTGCACGCCAACCAGATGATTGACATTTAAAAACTTAGAAGAAATTTAAGGTATAATTTATTTCTATAAAAGGAGGGAGGGGAGTAATATAGTTAACATAAAATGGCTCCCAGAGACTTCTTTCCTCTGTAAGGAGACAGATTAATTTTCACCGAACACTCATGAAGCCAGTACTCTAACCTGGTTACTGTGCCAGGATAGCAGGCACTTTAATTTTACCATCAATCCTTTCAGAAACCATGGGCTACAACATGAATCAGAGCTCTGTCATTGTACAGAGTACTGGCTTTAAGCACAGCAGCCAAATAGTCATTTTGTTATGATGCTACAACCAATCTTCTGTTGCTAGTATGGACTGTATGCTTATTAACAAGGGGATCATTGATAATTCCTTTATTTATATGCAACTTCCCTACCATCTAATACCAGTGATAGTGTCTAAAAAATCAGTTCTATGTCTAGAACAATTACATACATCTGCATTATATTAAGGTCTCCATTTAATAGTAAACTGTCACAATTATAGCCGATTGAAGAACAATCTGCCCAATCTGTCCCCAGTAGCTAGAGTGGGATTTTTAAGATTATGAGACACACTGCTCAAGGAAATAAAAACTGACTCAGTACATGTCAGCACATGGCACAATGCCACCTGTTGGCCAAACATTGATAGAGAAATGGCAGAAAAATCTGCACCTTAATCACCTATCCACAAACACTGGCAAAAAAAGATTGTGTTCATCAAGGATGCAAGAGTTTGCTCTAACACATACCAATGTGAAATGTAGTTAAGAGTTCCCAAAAAAACTGAACCGAACTAACATAGAGTATGAGTGCCTGTAGAAGTCATGCACGAGCTAGTTTTTAAGAAAACAGTTGTTTCTTGTAGGTATGGGTATTAAAGTCTTCACTGAGCCAATTTAGATCCAACTAACAGATATGTATAAAGTACATGTCTAACCCCTCCAATGGAATTATTGGTAGTCTGTCACGGTGGGTTAAGAATTGAATGCCCATAGGCAGAAAATGGCTGAGGATGTGGATGCGATTGTATACCAATTGCCAGTGCTGTCCCATAGGGGTTGGTGTTAGGACCTTTGCTATTTATTATTTTCATTAATGATCTAAATGTAGGTGGTGGGGAATGATCTGAAAGTTTGCAAATGATACCAATATCTGTGTAAGAGTTAAGGCTTTAGGATGCTTAACTACTACAAGCAGATCAAGATGTACTTGGATATTGGGCTTATGTTTGACAAACAATTTTTAACTTAGAAAATTGTAGTGCCATGCATGTGGGCAAGTCAAATGCTAAACATACATACAGTCTGCAGAGAATGGAATTTAAACCAGTGGTAATAGAAAGAGGTCTGGGTATTTTAGTACAACAATCTCAAAAGGTCTATGACTGATGCTGTGAAGCTATCGCTAAATCAAAAAGGGTAATTCACGAGAATACAAAACATACCATTTTGTCCTTGTACAAGGCTCAAGTTAGAAAACTACCAAATAAGCTGGGAAATACTGCAGCTTTGCAAAGGGTGCAGAGGAGGGCCACTAGGCCAATTCCCAGTTTAAAACACCTTTGTTAGCCAGATAGGCTCACTGAGCTAAGTCTCTTAGAAAAGTGTAGACTTAGGAGTGATTTGATCAATGTTTATAAAATAATGATTGTGTTTATGTGGGCCAATTAATTCAACTGATAGAGGGGGACCAGGAGTCACGGTTACAAGTTATGTAAGTGCAGAATTATGTTGGATATTAGATGGTTCTTCTTTTCCCAGAGAATAGTGGAACAGGTTGCTGACTCATGTAGTTGACAATGATTCGCTGAATTTACTCAAGCGAAAGCTAGACCTGTTGCTGGCTAGTGTGGAGATCACCTCATACAAGAGATAGGTATCCGGTAACATAAAGCGGGGCCAATATAAACTCTGGGACTAGTTTCAATGGCCTAAGGTAGGGAGGGGAGTGGGAGAACAGAGGAATTTTCCATTTCTCCCCCCTAATTGGTCTGTGGCCTCAGGCATCGTAACTGTGTGGCGCAGAATGGATGCACTAGTAGGTTTTTTTTTTGTCCTCCATTTTCATATGTTTGCATGTACCCAAACTGCACTACAATGGTCTTGGGATGAAAGTTTACTAGTTGGGAATGCACATGCATATGATCTTGTAGGAAAATGGGGAAATGTGACAAATTATAGAGAAAATGGTAACCTGAATATACCACAACTGTTCTGTTGCAATAAACATTTATTTCACTAACCCGGCGGCCTGTTCAAAGCCAAGTTTCGGAAGTGACTGCCTTTGATTACTTCAACAGAAAGTCTTCCTGTCGTGGCATTGTAAGACAATCCAATGAGTAGTTCTGGAGTTCCGCCATGTGAAAGCGATTGCGTTGATGAAGCACTGTCACTTTGAGAGACGGCAGACAGGCTGATCTGTGAATCTCCACTCTGTAGGGCATCAAAACATTACCTTTAACCTGAGATACTAAATAAACATTTCTCCAAGTTCTAACTAAGTTCTAACCTATAAAAAAGGTAATCGGAAATAGTTTCATGGTGCTTATATATAAGATCATGTTCGGTCTGCAGCTGATTCTAAGGTAGTAACACAGGTGACATCATTTATCAATGCAACATCTGCACCAAAGATATGTTTCCTGTCTAGAAATGCAAGGCACTCACAGGGAGTACATCTCAGGAAACTGTGGGTGTGGAGCCTGTAATTTTCCATCTCCTTTAAAGAACACTGTAATGTGCAGGAAGGAATGTCCTAAAAAAATCATCCATTAACAGGAACTATTGAATATCCTGTGGCAAAGTCCACAGTTCTCTTCCTACTTGTCTGTGTTATCTTTGTGTTGTTTCTTTCTCAGGATCTCCTTGGCAGCTCCCATCTCTCTCTTTTTATTTTCTCTTCTGTCTCCTTCTCTAACTCTGTTGTTCCTGCTTTTTTTCTTTCCTTTCAGTTCTGAGGTGGATGGTGGTGCGAGGTGGAGGAAAAAGGAACCGCTGAGGGCTGTATGTTCCACTTTCTAGTGGGGAAAATAGGAATTGCAGCTCTTGGCAGTTCCCTTCCCTTCTTTCACCCCTCCTTTGCTCTCATCACATCCCACACCTACACAGTTACCCACTATACCTTTTTTTAAAAATCTATTCCTCACATTGCTATCCCAACTCACTCACATCACTATTTCCACCTCTTCCTGCTTGAACTGCTAAACTGCTGCATTTTCCCCCTGCTTTCACTGACCTCATCTTACATCCACCTCCCTCTCACTTTTCCCAAGAGCAGGTGGCAAAAGGTCACAGATACTGTTACTTTCACCTGCTTCATTTAACCCAATTCATCTGACTTTCCCCCACGAAATTCCCTCAAAGATTTTGTTTGCTTTCAAAATCCATCTTTTTCCCCCCAAAGAACTCAAATAAACACAAAGTTAGACACTCCTTATGCCTCTTTCTCTCACACACAAGTGTCAATAAATAAATGTTAGCATTTTCTATCAACAAGACACAATTTTGATAACTGGATACTTTCCATTTGCTTCAAAAAGAAATTGATGAAAAAAATGGATCCAAATTAGGATGAAGACACTCTCAGCTTAAAATGTTTTCTGATGTTTATAGAACACAAAACAGCAATAGTTATGTAATCAGTACAGTCTGCAAATTTTTCTTACTCTCACACATATGAACATGCAGGTCACTTTTTTAAAAAAACACTCAATGAGAACTCCATCTGGAAAAAAGGCTTTTGAAATTTGACCTCCAGCTTTTCTTCTAAACCAATTGAGCAGAAGCTGTAGAAGTGAAAGGACAATATTGCAGCAGGTCTGCTGGAATAATTGTGATGTATCCTGGATATCTGGGTATAATGTACACGCTCAGTATGCACCATCTACATTCAGCTGTATTCATGCACAGCTCTGGGTAAAAAGTATCAAGTTCAAACCCAGGCTTTTAGGAGCATCGAAGACATTTCTGTAAAATCCTTTAATAAAAGTTTTCGAAAACAAAGACAATTCAATTAGTAAGTTCAATCTTGTTATTGTGATATATGTATCTTCTCATTTTAATTCTTTTTTGTTTAAAACCTTATTTTGTATATTAGAAATTTCAGTTGCTAACAAATAAATGGTGGATGAAAATCTTCTTCAGAAAACGTTAGGAGATTTGGGAGGTGAATAGATGATCCTATGTGGTGATGTAATGGAGCAAGTCAAAAAATTCACACTGAAAGTTAGGGTGCCACCTACTGGCAAACCTAACAGGTAAGTGTAAGCATAATAAAAGCAAAATACTGCGGATGCTGGAAATCTGAAACAAAAACAAGAAATGCTGGAGTCACTCAGCAGGTCTGGCAGCATCTGTGGAAAGAGAAGCAGAGTTAACGTTTCGGGTCAGTGACCCTTCTTCGGAACGTGTTCCAGGATACTATGGACATTTTAACTCAGATCTCCAAAGGAAATATGTAAATAACAATTTTCAATGAAGCATACAACCTATATAGGAATATAAGATACTTTTACCATAGTTTTACTAATACCGAACTCAACTTCTCAGTATAAAAGTGTCAATCCCGCCCAATCAGCAATTTTGCAACTATTAATTGATCAATTTATATTTATTGTCTAGATTGTCATCAAGTCCCCTTTAATAAGCACTAGACTATTATTCTCTCTGCAATATTTTAATTAGAGAAAAACATTAAAAAAATAACCTCCAAATAAGCCAATATACTGAATCAACATGTCTGACCACGTACAGATGTTTTTTTCTAATACTCCTCCCCTCATTCTACCTGGAAGAGAACGACTCTTGTAGGGTTACAGTTTGATCAGTAATAGGTTCCTCATTTCTAATCAACCAGTTTTGTCACCCACTCCAAATTCCATCAACTCGTGTACTTGGAAAGTTTCACAATCAAAAGGGACTATTTTGGTCAAAAGAAAGGGTTCCAAATGCTGATAGTTTTGATGGAGTAGGTTTCATACAACTACACAATTTCCCAGTTTAAGATAATTGGCATTAGACGCGGGGTGGGGGAGGGAGATGAAGAGAATTTTTTTTGTACAATGAATTGTCATGATCAGGAATGCACTGCAAAGGTGCCGGAAGCAAATTCAACTTTAACTTGCAAAAGGAAATTGGACAAATGCTTGAAAAAGAAAATTTTGAAGCATCATGAGGAAGGAGCAGGAGAGTAGAACTAGTTGGATAGCTCTTTCAAAGAGGATGATGGGCCGAATGATCTACTTCTGTGCCGTATGATTCTATGCTGCAATCTCCCTCCGATTAAGTTTCAGCAAGGTGGACATTTCATTCATTTATCATTATTATACTTACACTCATGTTACTCCTTGGCTCCAGGAGTAGCGACACTTCCATTTCTCCCTCTTGATTCAGATTCCTGAGGTAAAACAGCTTCTCTCCCATCATTTTCACTCGGTTCATCTTCCTCACGGCGTACAGGCGGAATCGGAGAGCATAATTACGCAGTTCCTCTGGCTCCAACTTGTTAAACCTAAAAGTCTCATTGAAGACTGGCATAGGCCCTCGCTGAATATTGGTTTTGGAACGTTGCTTCTTGCCAGGTAGGAGGACTATATGTACCTGCCATAAGTTAGCCCCACTGCGGTCCTTATCAGGGATGTTTTTAGCAGTAACTATTGTAACTGCCACTTTGTGATCCGAGGGTTTGTAATTGAATGTGAGGTAGAGGTCTCCACATTTTGAAATTGGTCCAGGTAGATCCTGCTGCTGAGAAACTGTTGGCTTTGCATCTGCCTCCTAAAGACAATTAAAATCTTTGGGTTAATGTACATTACAGTAACAAAACTGTGGATATTCCATCATGCCGTGGGATTAACTCAGCACATTATTTTAAGTCATTTTATTGTAATCTACTACAAAGGCTTTACAGAATCATTATTTATAATTTTTGCTCCTTTGTTTGGATGTGTTAAAACGTGGAATATGCAGCTCTGTAAGCAAGCGCACCAAATCATGAGGTACTGAGGAAGGTTCCAGGTTTGTTCCTTGATCAATGCTGGGTTAGTCAAGTTCGGCCAGAGTGACGGTGGAGGTGCTGCAAATGGCCTCAGAGGCAGAGGACAAAACCAAAAAATCTACCGGCATTCCAAGCGCTCAGCGCTCAGTGGGCCCAGCTGGAAAATAGGCATGTGTACATGCAGGATTTGATAATTTAGGCAGGGTGCATCAGCAGGCTTTCAAATGAAGGATAGCCACATGGACAGGATGCGAGGGGGCAGCTAGTGTCTATGGATCAGTGCCCCAGAAAAAGGCAGCACCTTCCTGGGGGAGGAGAGGTAGGGGGGATGGTGGTGGTAAAGGAAGGCAAAAAGAGCTAGTCTAGAACTTGATTTCCATTCACAAACAGTGTACAACAGGATAGAACAAAGCTACAAAATAGGAGAGGCCGAAAACAAATATAACTGTTACACAGGAAATAACGAGCTGGGAAAGGAAAGTGTTGAAAAACAACCTACATTAAAAATGCATGCAGGGAACCTTGAACAGAGTTAATAATTGGAATAAAACTGCTGGAACACATTGTTCCTGTGACCCTTTGCAGCAGTCAATGAGAGGAAGTGTTCATTTCATTTTCTCCTGGCTTTGAGTCAAACGCCAAGAGAAGAGGGACACAGCATTAGCGCACTGTTCTAAATCACTGCTCAGCACACTCTTCACCCTCCTCCCCCAATTTAGTGCATTTTAATACCTCAATCACAGAATGGTAGTTTTCCAGTATGCTCCAAATTGCTATTGTTCAGCATCTTGGCACAGGATCAAGGCTGCATTTGGTATTAAAAGATGAAGAATTCATCCTTTGTGCTATTTTTTAACTATTGCTTTCACTACAAGGATCAAGGTTCTGTCCCTATAAATAGGTTTATAGAAGTAATTAGATCAAGAGCCTTGAAACCATGCATCAGAATGGCATCCAGTTACCGAATCGGGCCATTAAAAATGTGAAGACAGCTTGACAGAAGAAAAAAAATCATGATCAAATAACACACAAAACTAAGAACAGCTAATCCAGTCTATCATGTTACATAGCCTCCCCACACATTTTAGAGCTGTTAGATTAAGCAATACTTTGTTCACCAGTTCTCACACAGATTCATTCCCATCCCCTTTCTCTGAAAATAAAAACATGGAGCAAGATTGTAATATCATTCATGTAAATAAAATAAGGAATTTGTTTTGTGTGTGTAGCTTTTAAAGGGAGGGTACATAACGCCCACATTTCAGTGTTGTGCGGGGATTTAGAGTTTCTGTAGTGGCCTCCATCTAGCTGCTCCTGCCTCCTTTCAGATTAGACAGTGATCTGTTGCTGAGCCATAGGCATCCTGCTGTAGGTGTTGAGCAACACCCATCCTCTGTCTACTCAGTCTGACTACGCTGAGAATGGCAGGTTAGCAGGATTCCGCAGAAAGTACAAGAAGAATGGCAGAGTACACCTTTATTGCACTACACCAGAAAACTGGAATGAATTTAGACTTACAATTCTCAGCACAGTGAGATTAATTGGATAGTTCTTTCACAATGGGATGAATGGTCATCTTCTGTGCTGAATGATTCTATGACAGTGAGTTAATCATTCAAGCTGAGAGAGAGAGGGGTGTCTTAGGATAGCTTTTCCACATTTCTTGGCAGCACTACAGGAGTATAGGGGAATTGGAAGCAATCCGAGAGAGGACTGCACAGTCAATCTCATCTCACAATGGAGTAGGGCATAGAGATGGAATATGATATAGAGAGTCTACAGAAAGGAGTAAAAATTTAAGGAAATTATATATATTTAAGCAATATGATTGGTGATAGTAAAATTTAAATAATAGTGATTCTATTGGCAGCAATAAAGCAATGCTAACCCTTTAAATTCTAAGTATAAGATTCAGTAATATAAGACAGGGGATGTAATAATATAAATGCACATGTACATATGGTGTCACATATTACAAAAGAGGCAATACAAAAAAAAACAATTTTTTTTTTCTTTACTCCCATACCCTCCTCAAACAAATCCTGAAGGTTGTGCCTTATTTTGGATGTGATTCAATAGAACTGACAACTCTCCTGTAACTGGTGTCATACAGAGTAGCCATTCATCAGCATTGAGCCTAAAGTGTGACAATTTGACTATGGGGCATTACACATGAAGCGAATCCCATCTGTACACATGCATTTTGAACTGGATTACATTCAGGAGTCAGAACCCTGGCCAGTTTTTCCAGTCTCTAACCTTGTAGTACAGTGCCATTACTGTTCATTGTTGTACAGTGTCATTACTGTGGCTGATTGAGTTAAGACTCCAGAGACCAGAGATGAAATCTCTTGCTGTAAGGCTTAATACTGTCAAGAAAACCTGCTATGCCAAAAAAGGAACTTTAATTAATCAGTTGGAAACTTACATTAAACTTTTAATGAAAAAAATCCAACAGTTAACTTTTTTAAAACCGACTGCCAAGATGGCCACCGCAATTTGAATCTGAAACACCTTGCACATTCCAAGGCATCCAAGAGGAAGCACATGTCTGATGAGCCTGTACTCAGAATAATGGTTTGCTTTTGTGTTTGAACTACATGAGATTGCTTTCATTAGCAGGACATTCAAAGCCACCCCAGAACATTAACCTTGAAAGTTCAAACCCCTCCAAATGTAAATATTGGCATGTTAAGTCATGAGAGATTGACATTCCTAAACTTGAGAATCTCGTTAGAAGGTCCCAGAGAATACACTGCGGCAGTCATGTGACCATCTGTCCATCTCTGTGAAAGCTGGGAGTTTCCCTTGGGCAAAAGAGACAAGCCAGTGACTCATTCGGGGCAGAAGCCAGAAGGGCTGTGTGTCTCTCTCTCCCCCTCTCCAGAAGGCCTGGTGGGGCGTGCAAAGTCCAGATGCTTGTTGCTAGATCCAAGACAAAGATACCAGAGGAAGAAAGCCACCGAAAAGTCTGCTTCCAAGAAAACTCTCAGCCAGGTGGGCCAGCCACTAGGTGCACTTCTACCAGCCAATGACTCCAAGAACACAACTTCAGCCAGAAGACAACTGAATTACCCGACCCCACAGACCATTAATCTTTATTTGTTCTGGACTCTAATCTAACCACAAATCTACTCCTCATTCTGTAATCTATTTGTGTGTGTGTGTGATTCTCATGTGAGCGTAAAGGGAAAATGTGTAATGTATTTTTTATTATTTTATTTAGATCGGGTTTTAGATTGTTAAGTATAATAAACTCACCTCTTTCTTGTTTAAACTCAAGAAGACCTGTCCAATTGGTTCTTTTACCATCACAAAAGGGAAAAGGTAAAGCACTCACCGAGGTGCTAAGCACATCCACTGTTTAAAAAGGAATAAACCCTGTTGCAGTCAAATAAGGGGAAGGACAAGAGGGGAGCCTGTAACCCTTCATCACCTGGCCGTAACAATACTTTTTGTGGGGCAACATGGGAGCACACTTAAAAAAAAATTGATGTTCCATGCATTTAAAAGATAATTATTCATCCCTGATCCCACACTGACCCAAGTTTTCATATCAAGAACTGGCTGAAGTTCAGTATCACTGCTGTTAATATGTTTTACTTCATCTGGAGGGCCACAATTGCAAGATACAATGACATCTGAATAGGATGCATGGGTTTAGCAAAATTTTTCTGGGGGGAGGGGGGGGGGGGGGGGGGGTGAAGGGAAGAGAGAAAACCGAAAAATTTCTCTCGTATGTAGTTTTAAACAAGTCAGAAACAAAGTGATGGAAGTGTTTACAATTTAATGTCTAGCACAGTTTGAAAATCCACCAAAAGCTCCAATGTGGATAATGATCAGAATTTAATTTTCTCTGTTGTTTAAAATTGTCATGGGGATTTCATACACAGACATCATGCTCAAATATTCACCTACTGTGTTCAGGGTGAAGAAAAGCAAGCAAGATAAAAAGCAATTAAATTAAGTTGGGATAAGAGAACGGTGGTTCATACCCAATTACAATCAATTAAATTAATTCTGTGCTCCAGTTTATTTTGTCAAAATAAGGAAAACAGTGAGAGAAAGTAAGATTTGACACAAAACTCTGAAAGGGATTGAATCCATAAGGCATTACCTCTGGACTCCATGGTGAAGAACTATCGGTTTGGTCATTTCCTTCATAAGCCTCATTATCGAAGTTGGTCTCTTGATCAGGACTTCCCTCTTCAGTTTGCTGTTTTCCGGAATTATTGTCCAGAGTTCCAGCTGCTTCATCCTCAGTGCCTGAACCCATAGATAATTGATCTTCTTGATAAGAGCAATTATCTTGGAAGCTAAACTGATGCGTATCTAAACAGGTAAACATGAAAAATATTTTTAAAGCAACTTGAGGAGAGAGACTGCAAACAGCAACGTACATAATAACAGGGAGGAATCTGTCATCACTTTTTAATCACTAGCAGCTCACAAAATCATGGAGAATAAAAGTTAATAAAAACCGTGCTTAAAAACAATTTACATGAAGTATTTTTCATTGTATTGGCTCTGATTCTGTCATGCTCTTTTAATTCAAACCTCAATATATTTAAAGAGCAGTGTTAGTTACCTCATGCAAACATGACAGAATTGCTATTGCTCTGTTTAATATTATTATAAGCAGGGTTTCGTGCAGTCTGGGCTTTATTTTTCTGCCCTTTTGTAATATGTCTCTGAAGTTAGAGATTGTCAGTGCTGAAGTGGGAAGAATATGGAAAAAAAAAGGAAAGCTCATTCAAGGTTGCAAGCTGCAAAGGGAACCAACAAAGTGTTCAAAATGTTGCATTGTCTGGTAATCCTACTACAAGCCATGCATGGTACCTTCGACTTCAGAGGTCCCTGTGCTGTACTCTTCATGATTCGAAGGTAAACGATTAAATTTCTGCCTACGCTCTAAACCCGCCAGCGTCGCCTTCTCTGACACTGTAGAGCGGAAACTCTGGGACCTCGAAACAGAGAATTCAAATTGTTTGATCACTTCCTCATCGCTGTCTGTGGATGTAGTCAACTCGTCATCATCCCCATAACTGTTCACTGGGGAGAGAAACAGAATACAGGCCTTGGACATTTTTCAGATGAAAGTATTTTCCCTGAACAGACAGGATGTTGATAGGAACACAGATCCATAGGATTGAAGTCTCAAAATGTTTTTTGTTTGATGGCGCATGTAATATTTTTCATGAAAATCCATTATTTTTGAGCAACTTGTTTTTATAGAAGTAAACAATACAAGTATCAGACGGAAAAGGAATCAGCTTTTTCAGTTTAGCTGTTAATGGAACTCAGAGCTTTTTTTAAAATACTAAGACGACACATTAGGGCAGACATTCGTCCTGGTAATGCCACTTCTAGCGGCACTATGTAGACTTATGTCAATTCCCCGGGGAAGACAGCATTTTCTTCATTGAGGAACACTGCACGAGCCACGTATGTAGCAGTCCGAGTCGCTGCTGGCTACCCCCAGGGAATTGATTGTAAATTCAAGATTGTGCAAAATTACCTTTTTCCATTTCTATGTTATGCCCTCTGATACACAGCCCAACATTTTGTTAATGTCTTTACCACCTGGGATTAGTTAACCGACAGGAAGCAATGAGTGGGCATAAACAGGGCATTTTCAAATTGGCAGGCATTAAATAGTGGACTGCCACAAGGATCAGTGCTGGGGCCTCAGCTATTTGCAATCTATATGAATGACTTAGATGAAGAGACAGAGAGTAATGTATCCAAGTTGCTGACGGTACAAAGGTAGGTGGAAAGGTAAGCTGTGGGGGGGGGGGGGGGGCACAGAGAGCCTGCAAAGAGATATGGACATGTTAAGTGAGTGGGCAACAAGATGGCAGATGGAGTATAATGTAGGGAAGTGTGAAGTTATGCACTTTGGTCGTAAGAATAGAAAAGCAGAATTTTTAAGGGCATGCAACTTTTAATTGTCGATGTTCAAAAAGACTTGGGTGTGCTTGTACAAAGAACGCAGAAAGCTAACATGCAGCTACAGCAAGCAATTAGGAAGGCAAATAGCATGTTGGCCTTTATTGCAAGGGGGTTGGAGTCCAGGAATAAGAAAGTATTGCTACAATTGTACAGGGTTTTGGTAAGACCACATCTGGAATACTGTGTGCAGTTTTGGTCTCCACATTTAAGAAAGGATATAATTGCATTGGAGATGGTGCAGCAAAGGTTCAGTAGATTGGTCCCTGCGATGAGGGGGTTGTCCTATGATGAAAGACTAAGTAAATTGGGCATGTATTCTCTGGAGTTTAGAGGAATGAGAGGTGATCTCATTGAAACATATAAGATTCTAAAGGGGCTGAATAGGTAGACACCTGAGAGATTATTTCCACTGGTCGGGGAATCTAAAACACGGGTGCACAGTCTCAGGATAAGGGGCCGATTGTTTAGAACTGAGATGAGGAGAAATTACTTCACTCAAAAAGTTGGGACTCTTTGGAATTCTCTACCCCAGAGGGTTGTGGATGCTCCATCATTGAATACATTTAAGGCTGGGATAGACAGATTTCTGGTCTCTCAGGGAATCAAGGGATATGATGAGTGGGTGGGAAAGTGGAATTGAATCCTAAGATCAGCCATGATCGTATTGCATGGCAGAGCAAGCTCGATGGGCCATATGGTCTACTCTTGCTCCTATTTTTTGTGTTCTTGGAACATTGGACTGTTGAGTTAGCGAGCCTTAGCCTCAAAATGGGCTCGGGCCTTGCACTGGCATCATGGAAAGGCACAGCAGTTTCTCTGATGACTTTGCCCTGTTTGGGTACTACTTGAATCAGCCTTTAATGTGCTTGAGGGAGGAGAGCATTGGTTATCAAACTACTCACTTAATTATCACCTTTCTTCCCTGCAACATATTTCAACATAATTTCTAAACTTAAATCTCCATCGTTCCTTTTTGAAACCCTGCAAAGTAGCCTATGCAACCACCTCCTGGAGTTAGTAGAATAAAGCTGGATAAAGTACTCCACATGGTGTGGTATAACCATGGCCATGCCAACTGTAAAGTTGCCTTTTTCCATTTCTATGTTATCCCCTCTAATATATAGCCCAATATTTTGTTTATTTTCTTTACCACCTGGGAACATTGGCCTGATGGGTTAAGTGGCATGTCCACCAATATTCTGAGATCTCTCTCCTGCAATGGGTTCTCACTGAGTTCATGTCCTGTATTACCATTCACTAAATCGCATCATTATACTTTTACCTTCATTAAATTGCACCTGCCCACAAGCCCAGGGCTCCAATTCTTTCTGAATTTACACACTGGTGCTTCATTTGTCATTACTCCCATTTTGGCATTATCTGTAAATTTAAGGCTTGCTTTGATTTGACTCCACCTTAAATAATTTAGAAAAAATAATAAATTGTAGTGGCCCCTAATACCACCGAGCGAGTTCTAGCTATAATCCTTAGTTTCTATAATCTTTAGTGCATTTTATTTTGCATACCATGCTACGGTTTGAATTATTCCCTCAACAGATGCCCTTATCTTCACAACTAAATTTATTTCTAAAATAGTTATTTTTCGGACTGGAAGAAGGTATATAGTGAGGTTCCCCGGGGCCACTGCTTTTCTTGATCTATATTTATGACCTAGACTTGGGTGTACAGAGCACAATTTCAAAATTTACAGATGACACAAAACCTGGAAGTATTATGAACTGTGCAGAGGATAGTGATAGACTTCAAGAGGACATAGAAAGGCTGATGGAATGGACTGACACGTGGCAGATGTAATTTAATGCAGAGAAGTGTGAAAAGATACATTTTGGTAGGAAGAATGAGGAAAAGCAATATAAAATAAAGGATACAATTCTAAAGGGTGTACAGGAGCAGAAAGGCCTGGGGGTATATGTGTACCAATTATTGATAGTGGCAGGGCAGGTTGAGAAAGTGGTTAATAAGGCATACAGGATTCTGGACTTTATAAATAGAGGCAGGAGTACAAAAGCAAGAAAGTTATGGTGAACCTTTATAAAACACTGGCTCAGCCTCTACTGGAGTATTGTGTCCATTACCGGGCACCACAGGAAGGATGCGAAGGCAACGGAGAGGGTGCAGAAAACATTTACGACAAAGGTTCCGGAGTTGAGAGGTTTCAGTGACGTGGATAGATTGAAGAAGCTGGAGCTGTTCTTTTTAGAGACGAGAAGTTTAGTTTAGTTTAGTTTAGAGATACAGCACTGAAACAGGCCCTTCGGCCCACCGAGTCTGTGCTGACCATCAACCACCCATTTTATACTAATCCTACACTAATTCCACATTACTACCACATCCCCACCTGTCCCTATATTTCCCTACCACCTACCTATACTAGGGGCAATTTATAAAGGCCAATTAACCTATCAACCAGCAAGTCTTTGGCATGTGGGAGGAAACCGGAGCACCCGGAGGAAACCCACGCAGACACAGGGAGAACTTGCAAACTCCACACAGACAGTACCCAGAATTGAACCCGGGTCGCTGGAGCTGTGAGGCTGCGCTGCTAACCACTGCGCCGCCCTAGAAGGTTGAGAGGAGATTTGATAGAGATGTTCAAAATCATGAGGGGGCTGGACAGAGTAGATAGAGAGAAACTGTCCCCATTGAAGAGTGGCACAGTGGTTAGCACCGCAGCCTCACAATTCCAGTGACCTGGGTTCGGTTCTGGGTACTGCCTGTGCAGAGTTTGCAAGTTCTCCCTGTGACCACGTGGGTTTCTGCCGGGTGCTCCAGATTCCTCCCACAGCCAAAGACTTGCAGGTTGATAGGTAAATTGGCTATTGTAAATTGTCCCTAGTGTAGGTAGGTGGTAGAAGAATTGAGGGAAGGTGGGGATGTGGTAGGGGACATGGGATTAATGTAGGATTAGTATAAATGGGTGGTTGATGGTTGGCAGAGACTCGGTGGGCCGAAGGGCCTGTTTTAGTGCTGTATTTCTCAGTTGAAAACTAGAGGATACTGATTTAAGGTGATTGGCAAAAGAAGCCACAGCAACATGAGGGGAAAAATATTTTACACAGCGAGGACTTAGGATCTGGAATGTACTGCCCGAGTGAGTGGTGGGAGCAGATTGAATCATGGCTTACAAAAGGGAATTGGATAATTATCTGAAGTAAAAGAATTTGCAGGGCTGCAAGGAAAAGGCAGGGGAGTGGGACTAGCTGTGTAGCTTTTAGAGAGAGCTGGCATGGGCACGATGGCCTCCTTCTGTGCTGTAGCCATTCTATGATTCTATAATGGTAAAATGTGGTGGTCCCAGTACCTGTCCCTGTAGCATACCTCATACAACCAGCTCCCTGTCACATCTGTTCTTGAATACTACTGCTCAGTGTTTTTGGCTGGCCATTGTATTTCCAACTATCCTGCAATCTGCATCTTGTTCAGTAATACTGTATGTGGAGCAGTGCCCAATTCCTTCTTAAAATCTAGGTGAACAACATCCCCAATTTCACCCTTAGCCACTGGGTCAACAGCTTCATCCAAAAAAACTTAAGGGCCGTCAAAAATGGTCTTGCACTTTTAATGCTGCGCTCATAGCCTTCTGTTAATCCATGCCCTCCAGTCAATCCTTACACTCTCTCTCAAAATAGTCTCCTACAATCAATGTGAGACTTATAGATTGATCATCTCCAGCCCACATGGTGAAGACAGGAGTTATGTTTGCTATTTTCCAGTCCTATGAGAACTGCCCTGCGTCCACTGAGTGCTGAAAAATATCTCTAAGTGGAACCACAATCAATTAGCTATCCAACTCATTTAATACCTGAGGAGGCACCTGAAGGATGCCAGGTGCCTAGCTGCCTTTGTGTCTGTAATCCAGTTCATACTTGCTCTTTTGTAATTGCAAAGTCCTGAAAACACACTCCTACCTCAGCGGGGTCTTTCACATCTTCAGTAAACACTATTGCAAAGTAGTGGCCTAATTCCTTCTTTTACTTGCTTCTGACAGACTTGAGGGCTTCACAGTTTGGTTTTATGTTTGCTGGTATATTAATTTAATTGGCCTTCTTTCCAGCTTTGACATATTTCAACTGTTCCTTATAGTCCCTCTTATCTTGCTAATTTTTTCAGCTCTTGAATACCCTAAATGGTTTCTCCACCTTCCCCAGTCACACTGGTTTTATGAACATATGAATTAGGAACAGAAGTAGGCCATTCGGCCCCTCAAGCATGCTCTGCCATTCAATAAGATCAAGGCTGATTTATTTGTGTCTCAAATTCCTCACTCCCATCTACCCAATAACCTTTGATTCTATTGCCTAACAAGAATCTATCTACCTCATATTCAATGATCCTGCCTCCACCACCTTTTGAGGCAGAGAATTCCAAAATCGTACACCCCCTCAGAGAGAAAAAAAAATCTCATCTCTGTCCTAAAAGGCCCCTAATTTTAAAACAGTGCCCCCTAGTTCTGAACTCACCCACAACAGGAAACATCCTTTCCACATCCTCCTTGTCAAGGCCGTTCAGGATCTTATATACTTCAATCAAGTCTCCCCTCACTCTTCTAAACTCCAGTGAAAACAAGCCCAGTATGTCTGACCTTTCCTCACAAGACAACCCGCTCATTCTAGGTATCAATCTAATAAACCACCTCTGGACCGCCTCCAATGCATTTACATCCTTCCTTAAATAAGGAGACCAAAACTGCACACAGAATTCAAGATGTGGTTTCACCAATGCCCTGTATAACTGAAGCATCACATCCTTACTTTTATTTTCAATTGCTCTCATAATTAAGGATAGCATGCCATTAGTCTTCATTATTACTTGCTGTACCCGCATACTAACTTTTTGTGACTCATGCACTAGAACGCGTAGATCCCTCTGCATCTCAGAATTCTGCAGTCTTTCTCCGTTTAAGTAATACTCTGCTTTTTTATTCTTCCCGCCAAAGTGAACAACTTCACATTTTCCCATATTATACTCCATCTGTCAGATTTTTTCCCACTCACTCAACCTATTTATATGGGTCTGCAACCTCCTTATGTCCTCTTCACAACATACTTTCCTACCTACCTTTGTCTCATCTGCAAATTTAGCTACCATGCCAACACTCCCTTCATCTAAGTCATAGATATAAATTGTAAAAAGTTGAGGCCCCAGCACAGACCCTTCCAGGACTCCACTCGTCACTTCTTGCGAATCAGAAAAGGACCCATTTATGCATACTGTGTTTTCTGCCAGTCATCCAATCTTCTATCCATGTTAATATGTTACCTACTACACCATGAGCTAATCCTTCGAGCAATAACCTTTTATGTGGCACCTTGTCAAATGCCTTCTGGAAATCCAAATACGGTACATCAATGGGCTCCCCTTTATTTCCCTTTCACAAAACCATGCTGACTATGACTGATATCCTTGAGTTTTTCTAAGTGTCCAGCTATAGCCTCCTTCTATTTTATCCATCCATTTCTCTCCCTATTAATTTTAGCCCAGATTTTGCAGGGGTTTTTTGACAGTGAACTGTTAGAGTTCGCCGCTTTCCCCTTTGAATCTGACCACAACTTCAGGATTTAGCACATGGGCAGATTAACACAGAAGTCCTCAAGTTTCAGTCCGTTACTCACTGCTCCGCCAGGCTGTGCTGTGAACATCCCATATATCCCCATCCAGAGTCAACAATCAGTGAATTCAGTTGATGTGATGAGAGCTTCCCCTTTTCTGCTGTCACGCAGAAGCCTCACTAAAAAGTTACACCTTCAATCAGGTGTAACTGTGTTTTTAGTAGCGATCTGAATAACTACTGCTGAACAATAGATCTGACCCTGAAAAAAACTGTATTTGTGGAGTATTAATTGTCTTCATGATTAATTACATTTAAAAAAAAATTTTTTTTGAAATGATTTTTTAGAACCAGTTTGTTCATGATATTTCAGCTGCTCCCTTCTCTCCATGTGCATTCTCCAATTTTTTTTTAATTTTGCTCTATGAAAATTTTTTTTTAGTGATTGTTTTAAAAAAGTGATTTAATTTTCATTTCATTTCCTGGTTGGCTGTCCATGAGAATTCTTTAATGGAATTGGCTGCTTGGATAGCCTTATGACATCACTGCAGCTCCATGCTGGGAATCCCCATTAAAGAACGCTGCAATCCACTGCACGATGGGAGAGAGAAAAAGTTCTTGCCACAGAGATCACTCGATCTCTCAGCGAGGCTTTCTTCAAAGTGAGGGGTGAGTGCCCTAGCTTCATTGCTGACCACAAACTCCAGGCCTTTGAAAATTACATTAAAATATTTGTAGTTTGCAGCACAACTTTTCCTTTTACTATTTCTTCCCAATTTACTGATTTCACATGTTTCCCTGCAATCTTAAACTCACAAAATTTACAAATGTTCATGCTGATTTTTATATTCAGGCATTGTGATAATGAGATTAGCAGGAAATTTAGGCATAAATTGACAACAGCAAAATGGGCACAAGACTAGCCATAACTTTGGGCGTAACCATGATTACGCCTCACACAAGAAATTCCACCTCTCTAACCACAAAGTAGGGTTTAATCAGCTTGTCCACTGCTTCCCTAGTGCAATGGGGTAGAGTGAAATAAAATGGATCTTTGTTTGTTAGCACAACACAGCTAAACCCTGAAGATAATATTTTGTCCTGTGAAGTGTTTAAATGTCTATTTAACTGTCATTTAGTCACTCCACTGAACAGCCACTGTTTTTGCTCACTAGCAGGGAGCATGCATTACATTTGTTTGAAGTGTAGTTACTATTGTTACATAGGCAAACGCTGTAGCTTATTTGTGTACACGGGCCCACAAACAGCATGAGAAGCACCAGGTAAACTCTCTTGGGTGGTAGCGGTTGTGGGAGGAACATTGGCCAAGACACTGGGAGAGTTCTATGCTCTGTTTCGAATAGTGCTGTAGGGTCATTACGACCCATCTTGCTTTGATAGAAATACAAGTGCACAGTATGAGCACACAGAGCCTTGCCCACCATGACTACATAATCGAGAAATTGTAGGTGCACTTCCTATGATTTTCTGAAATGGAATCCTAGTGTAACTGTGGGACTGTGTTACTGCCTGAAATATACATGCATGCATCAATAGGATACAAGCTTGTTTACATTCTGTAATCTGCCACTTAACATCTACTGTGCAGGTCTGTATCTGCCAGTACAATGGGTTACTATGTTTTGCATGCTGCCACCAAGCTCAGCAATTAGATTCCTGTCTTCAGTTATTGCCTAATGATTTCACTGAACAGGTCCCTTTTCCTCCTCCCAATCATCTTCATTTTTCTTCACTGTGATTGCTATTTAGAAATAGCTACTTTGTGCTTTACTGAGTTTCTGACCACAGATCTTCTCCAATGGTCAGACAGTACAGGTAGCCTGACAGGGGATGAATGAATTCATCCCCAGAGCGAGTGTTCTATTTCTTTGGATGGATATAATTGTATACACTTGCTGTTAGGAACACTTTCATTGTATCATAAGACAGTAACAGGGCTCCATATGTATATAAGCTACTTGAACTTTGCTTTTTTGAGATTATTCACATTGTTGGAAACACTTTAGTGCTTTGAAGCCCACTCCTTGCTTCACTATTATTCTTTAAATAACACAAAATTGTTCTTGCATCATTAAAGTCTACCATCAAGATACCCGAGACAAATACACAAGACACCACGAGAAAGACTTGCCCTGTTGTCGCCGTGGTAACACTTGAATAGAGATCATTATCATTCACTTCATTGTTTTTCTGACAGTCATTGCAACATTTCGATGCACTATAGTTGCCTTAGAGATTTTTACAAGCATTTCCAAGTACGTAGATGATTTCAACTAAAATGGATTTTTATGAAACCTTACTATTCATCAACTGATGCATGAAACACAATGGTGCCCATGAGATTTATCTAACATTTTCTTTTAAAATGCTGTAAAATCCTTTGGCTTCTCAATGTAATATATCCTATGGAAGTTATTATTTTCAAGTGAACTTAAAATCAGCAAATGGGCATTACTCTCCTCAATAAGGATTTTTTTTTAATTCCAATTTATCGCTTAGTTTTAAAATGTCCTGTGAGGTTTTCTGCGGGCAAAAAAAGAGCTCAGAGAATCTCCGGTTAAGTGGGCAGATCATGATCTTCTGGAAATTTCTGTTGATGACGTAAGTGGACAAAATCTTAGCGTGCTTGTATTACATCATCCGGTTAACTGCTTTAAGGGAGGTGTTAACACAGTTAAAGCAAAACATCAGACAGACATGACCACATTAAGCACTTGTCTAAGTCTTAGTCTCCTCACTTAATTCATTTGGTTTGATATTCTATGCGGACTTCTCCCACCCCAAACAGTTGCTCTTACATTCATTGTTAGACTGCAGAATTCATATGCAAGTCAAGTCGTTAAGAATTGAAACGCATCTTGAAGAGAGAGCAGTTTGCTCAAGTAACCCTTAGTTGTGGTATATTGCTCGCTGAAGAGAATAAGTAGGGTGCCCACCATGTTCTCCTATCACTTCCAAAGGGGCAAAGCTAACATATCACAATGCATGAAGACTAAAAACGCTTGGTCAATTTATTCACAAAGAACTTGCATTAACACTGCATCTTTCATGACCTCGTGATGACCCAAAGCGTTTCATCATGAATTATTTTTGAACTGTACTATTGAATGCAGGGAAATGTAACAGCCAATTTTAACACAGTATGGTCCCACAAACAGCAATTCAATAACTGGCCAGATAATTTGTTATTATGGTGTTCGTTGGGCAATAAATATTGACCTGGATATTGCAGAGAACTTTGAAATACACAGAAGCTTAAAAGCACAGCAAGAAACTCCAACAGCATGATAGTTGAAAAAGGTGAGCATTAGAATTCATTCACAAATATCTAATATATGTTTTTTCAGAATTGTGGGGCTGGACTTTAAGAGCCCACCGCAGAGCTCATCAGCAGGTGCTGGCACCATATTTAAATGGCAGTCAGCCATTGCATGCAACCTCTTGCAGATTTAAACCTTTGCTGCTGGAGCAGAACAGCCAGCTGCCAAGGAACAACTCCTGCAAGACACCGGAGATGCGAGGAAGTTCAGCAATGCCTCCCTGCTCACTCTCCTCCAGGCTGCAAGGGAATGGAGGGAGGTCCTTTTCCCCAATGATGGTAAGCAAGCCTGGACGGAAACTGCGGAGGAGGTAAGCTGCCCTGGGGTCATCCACCGAAACTGGGTCCAGTGCCGCGAGAGGATGAACGATCTCATGCGTTTGGCAAAGGTAAGTGGCACTTTGTTGTACTGCTCCGTTTGACCTGGGTCTCCCTACACAGAATGGCATATGGGTGCCACTGCCATGTCAAAGACAGGGAGGTCAGGTGGGGAGGATTGATGCCACGAGTGGCTGCATGTGTGAAAGAACTCAACCTCATTGGCTCCTCACAGCATGGCACCTACATGTCCGTATTACAGACTGAGCATCCCCCACCTTTTGTTTTCAAGCCCCTTTGTGACATGCCTCATGTCGTTGTTTGGCAATGTTCAATATCTGCATCCTTGCTCTTCCAGGTGAAGAGAGTCCATAATGCACGGGCGGTGTCCAGGACCGGTGGAGGGGTGCCAGAGATTAGCCCGCTGTCACAGGCTGAGGAGGCGGCCCTGAGCTAGCTAGCAGCCAGGCAGGACATGCCATTTTGGATGTGGAGCTTCGGGTCCCAGTTGAAAATATAGCTCTTTGACAAACACAATGATTACTCAAAACATTTCATTTTTGGAGACAATGCTGTCATATTCGTGACATGTGCACCGTAAAACCTAAAACTGTGATCTTCACATTGTATTTTGCAGGTTGACACTCTGAGCCAGCATTGGAGGCCCTGGAGACTTCCAGCACCTCTAAGGAAGAGCGAACCTCTGAGAATGCAACGTCCCATGACACTCCTGCACCTTCCACCAGCGCAGATACACTCACCTCGGTGAAAATCCATTTGGCTTTAGAGACTGGGTCACAAGCTGGTGAGAGCACCCGAACAGCGGGCTGAGGCTGAGAAAGGCAATGCTGCTGACAGTCAGAGGACTATGAGTAGCCAGGCCCATGCTGAGCCTCAGGTTGATGATGATCCTCTGGAGTCGACAGCACAGGGTATGCTGGAGTTGCAGGGAGAGGTAAGGCAACAATTGGCGGAGATGCCACTGGCCATGCACAGCCTTGAGTGGATGATGGGGGAGTTCATCCATGCCATGACAGCTGCCATGTCTCAGGCATATGAGCACATGGCTTCCTCCACGGAAAGGTTGGCAACCCTTATGGAGAGCCAGATTCCAATGATTCGCACTGACCTGCAAACCCTCGCCTCGGCCACGAGCTGGATGCAGCAGTGGCTAGGCGAGAGGGGAACCAGGGACCTGGAGAGTGTCTCCGCTCCTGGTGCTTCTCGGGAAAGCAACGAGGTTCGAGCCTCGAGAGGGAGGTGGTGAGCCAGCGCACCATATCTAGGTTCGCCCCCCTCAGGGTGATTCCAATGCGGACGCCGGCTCTTCAGTCCCTGCACCAGTGAGTCCAGCTCCAGCAGCTACGACGTCTGAGGATGGCCCTGCACTGGTGCACAAGGCCCGCCCGGCTTCAGATGCCCAGAGGACAACGGCTGAAGTCTTCCAAAGCCAAAGGGCATCCTGGTCAGCAGCCTGTATCCAGTCAAGCTGCGAGCGCAGAAGTGGCACCGTAAAGGAGCACCCACAAACGTTTCAAAAAGACACCATGACACATACAGGTTTTCATAGGTGACATGCCTATGTATTAATTCCTTCTCATGAAATGTGCTTTTCTAACATGTGTCTCCTTTTCACTGTGTGAATGACGCATGCCAGCATGTACCGATTATGTGTCCTCCCATTACATCATTGACCTGACAGAACTGCCAATGTATAGAATAACATTGCTGTCATGCCAACATGCATTATGTGGTATTACACAGATGCAGTCACATGGGCAATGGCTCAGTCTTCTGCTGCCAGTAATGGTGGAGATACAGATGTCACAGGTGCAGAAGGCTGCCTACCAGATGAAGCATGGCGGTGTGTGGCGTGGGGAGCATATGGTGAACTTCAGGGATTGTGGAAGTGCTCAAATATAAGCCATTGTTGTGCATCCATTGCTCGCTGCTCACCGTGTATGTGCAGCATCGATGCTATCTGTCCTCCCATGCGCATTTTCTGCTGCAACCCCTCTGTGTCCTCACCATCCAAGGATGTCTCCTGCTCCTGTCTCTCATCGTCCTGCAAGGCCACCCCCCTCAGAACTACAACGTTGTGCAGAGCGCAACATGCAGTAATGATGCGCGCAACCCTTTCTGGTTCGTACTGTAGGGCCCCACCCGATCTATGCAGACAGCAGAAGCGCATCTTCAGCATGCCGATGGCCTGCTCGATGGTAGCTCGTGTCAAGCCATGGTAGACATTGTATGTCTCCCCTGCATCGCTGGTGGGGTTTCTCACCGGTATCTAGAGCCATATCTGCAAGGGAAAGCCCTTGTCCCCTAGAATCCACCCCTGGATCTGAGCCGGTGCAGCAAAGAGCAGCGGCACCCGAGACTGGTGGGCACACACTTGCATGAAGCGCTTCCTACGATCACATACTAGCTGCACGTTGAGCAAGTAGAAGTTTAGATATACAGCTGGTTGCCCTGCTGGAGCCTTGGCCCACATGAGTGCAATCTATGACCCCTTGCACTTGTGGGAAGCCTGCAATAGACCCAAATCCGAGGGCCCTCTGATCCTGACACTCAGGGTCTGTCCTGAAGTGCACATAGTCACCAGCCCTCCTGTACAGGGCATCTCCCTGACACAGCGGTGCATTGCTGACTGTGAAACCCCACGTAGGTCACCTGTGGGTCCCTGGAATGATGCAGAGCCACGGTCACTTTGAGAGCCACAGGCATAGAGTGTCCAGCAAAGCCCATCGGCTGCAGGTCATCATTCAACAGTGCACAGACATGCATCACCGCCTCTCTGGACGTCCACAGTCATCACTGGCACTGGTGCTCCCACATCTGCAGGTATGTCATCTGGGTCCTGTAGGCCTGCTGTCTTCTCTGGCCCCAAATGTGCCTCGGTGGCTGCTGATGCTAGTGTCTGGGAGCTTCCTCCTGGTTCTGCCTCCAGCGGATATGGCTCCTCACGGCACGTGGATCAAGAAAGACAGGGTGGACCAACCCCCATCTGTATGCTGGAGGGTTAACTCGGTTCCTTCAGTCGATCAATGACACCTATCAGGGCAGACAATGATGTAAATTGGGGCTTCAACTGTGTTCTGGCATCACCTATATGGTAGGGCATAGCATTGCCCGTCTTAGCTTTAAATAAGAGTGGGACAGCATGACCACAGTCATATTATTGCAGTTGCCTGGACTGGACCACCAGCAACATGACCTTAAACCAGCTGCCATTTTTGTGGCCCCCACCCCACATAAAGGAGTCATGGACTGCCCCCTCCCCCAAACATTTATGGGTGTAGATTGGCCCCTTTATGGAACAAGGGTACGGGGTACCTCCCTCAAAACTGCAGAGTTGGGACCCCCTTCCCAACACACACCCATCCACCTTCACAGGCAGAGGACTGATGCTTCAGTGCCGCAGGCTTTTCACAGACGTGAAAATGAAGGCACGCGAGTGCCACACGTCCAAGCTTAAAATCGTGAACGGATGGCTGAATCGCAGCGGGATGCATAATAATGTATGGTAAGCAGTTCTTTACATATTTAAATCTGGGTCCCGTCGCCAAGTAGTGGAGGGGCCACCACGGAGCCTCGCCACCGCCAGGAGGATCGGGCTGGGCCCTCCCTGCGTCAAGCTCCTTGGCGGGCCTCTGCCGCAACCATCTTCCAGCCCCCCCAAAACCATGGAGCCTGACATTGTGGGCTTAGTAAGATCTAGCCCATGTTTCTTGCAGCCACTTTTCAGCAATCTCTTGAAAATGCAATCTTGAATACCGAGTTACATGAGATCAATTCCTCACAGAGCCCCTATTGGCACATAGCAGTGTCAAGTTAAAGAAGAAACTGCTAAATACAATGGTGCCTGAATTATCTATGAATTCTTTGTGATGTAAAAGCAGGCCCTTTGAAGAGAAGCACAGAGTAAATCATGTATTAATGGTTAAAGTATTAACGGACATCTATCGAAACGATGGAAGAATCCATCATCAACGGTTAAAGAAAGTTTCACCTCAAGTGACATTTGACCCTTCCAATTGTATTAGTTCTTTACACACAATAAAAAAGATTTCATGTTGAGGTAGCCATCAAGGTGAATTCATAGACTAGGATTGCAGAGGACATAAACAAAATAAACAATCCAATACATATTCAAAAAAAATTACATTTAAGACAAACATTTCCCATTGAATACAAAAGCTAGATCTAATTGAATACAGCACCTGGACTCTTTTTCAAGCTAATCACTACTAAAATTACACTTCTACATCTGTCCCATGAGGCAACAATTCTGTTTTCATCAAACTCTAATCTTGCTTTTCCTGCTCATTAGTTTTCATCCAACGAACATTCTCATTTGATAAATCCCTGCCGGTTTCCTGCAACTGTTCCTCTGAATAGATTTGGGTTTTTTTTCTCTCATTATTTTTTTATTCCACTCGTGCTGTCCTAGTTTATCCTTGTTGCACTGTTCCCAGTACACACCAAGGCACCTCGTATTTTCAGCTTTAGAGTCAGGGAAGAGAATAAAAAAGACAGCAACTGAGGTTGCAGCACATTTTGTAATCCTGGTTTATAATTTGCTCTGTAACTCAAGTGACCAGCCAGCTAATTGCACAATAAATAGCAAAGTTTTATTTACTCGAACACCTGTTGCTTAGTGCATCTGCAAAGATACCATTTTAATCAATTTTATTCTGGTTATGAAAGCATCAGGGAAATACAGATGAGGAACAGCAATAAATATTTGACCCTGCACTGTTGATCTGTTATATCCTGAATCACTGGTTTGTGCTGACATCATCAGAAAACAGAAGAACCTTCGGTAAATTTGCTGATGACACTGCAGGGCTGTTTTTGATATCGTCGCATAAAATCAAAACTCTGCATGTACTTTGCCAATGCAAATGAAACCCATTAAAAAGATCATTCAGGGCCTTTAACAACATTGTATTCTGACAATTTTTAAATTACATCATGCTCTGAGGTGAAATTTAGACAACTGGCGAAATTGATACTGGCCAATATTTTATGACTAATTTTCCACTCTAAGCAGCAAACAAGTATTCCATTAGGAAATAATTCTATATCAGTAAGATTGGCTCCTATGTTTTAGTTTGCGTGGACAACATAAACTCCAGTCAGTGCTTGAAATGCTGCATTCTAGTTTCTGATGTTTTCAATTATTTAAGTTATTAACTAATCTCCAAAAACCATGAAATCGATTTGTTTCTCTTTCTGTAGCTTTATTTCCTTCTGGGTGATTATGCTTCATGCCTCAGCCTCAATTGGAGGATTGTATCCAGTTCTGGGCACCACACTTTCAGAAGGATGTTAAGGTATTAGAGGGAGTGCAGAAAAGATTTATGAGAATGGTTCCAGGGGTGAGGAACTTCAGTTATGTGGATAGGTGTAGAAGCTGGGGTTGTTCCCCTTGGAGAATAGAAGATTATGAGGAGATCTGATAGAGGTGTTCAAAATCATGAGGGGCCTGGACAGAGTAGATAGGGAGAAACTGTTGCCATTGGCCGTTGGATCCAGAACCAGAAGGCAATATAAGGTAATTGACAAAAGAAGCAACAATGGCATGAGGAAAAACGTCTTTACCCAGTGAGTAGTTAGGATCTGGAAAGCACTGTCTGAGATTGTGTTGGAGGAAGGTTCAATTGAGGCCTTCAAAAGAGAACTGGATAATTATCTGAAGAGAAAAATATTGCAAGACAATAGGAAAAGGCAGGGGAGTGGGACCAGGTGAGTTGCTGTTGCAGAGAGCTGGCATGGACACAACAGGCCGAATGGCTTCCTTGTGTGCTGTAACCATTCTATGATTCTTTCTATCTCTTTTTTTCTTCATCCACTGCCAGAATTTTACTGTTTCAGTGGCCAAAATTTACTTCAGCACAGAGGCCCCACCAACAGGCTGAACAGTCTTGGGTGAGCCTGCCTCCACCAGGCTTGGAAACCACTGTTATGACCAAGATTGGAGAAGTGCACTGTCTTTCTCTAGTCCCACTTACCCCTTAATATATGGTCATAATATATATTTAAATCTTTTACCCAGTTACTGATACGGCCAATTATATACTTTATTTTCATTGCAGAATAAAAATTTGCCAACCAGGTTTCTTTAATAAATAAAAATATTAATTTATGAAACAAGACTTATTCAATAAAGATGCAAAGCTTTAACTCACAGTTTGAAATATGAAAGTATAAATATATACCCTTGTAAAACAACCTAACACACATGCACACACACATACCAGTTAAAGAAAAAAAAAGAGAAGCTTTCTCTGCGGAGATAAACTTTACAAAAACAAAAATACTTTGGCCAAATACTTGATAATTCTTGAAGAAAAGGGATAAGATATGGAATGTTACAGATGACATTCGGTCTGACGTCCAGGTACACGTAGATGGGCGTCACTTGACACATGTGGTCGTCACTGGGATCTTTTCAGAAGCAGTTTGTTCAGGAGATGTCGAGCAGTAGTCTTCCAGAAGCTTTTCAGGAGAAATGCTGCATCAGTTTTTCCAGCTCTCACACTGGATTCTCAGGGTTTCTCAAAGAGGTGGAACAGGATAAGTTGGTTGTTTCTCTCTCTCTCTCTCTCTCAGCAGGCTGCAATCCCAACTGAACTCCAAACAATATCCAAAAAACAAAAGCAAAACTCCTCAGCCATAAACCCAGACATATGACTTCTCTAAATCCAAACAGTTCCATAGTCCATAAGGCTCTGGCTGTTTACTTAGCCGAAGACATGTGACTTTCAGTAAGTGTTTGTTTTTAAACAAAGTCCCAAACGTCCTTCCAGTGACCCTTTAAGAAAAACTAAAGTCCAGCATCTCCTCAGGTATTTTCCACAGTCTTTTAAACACAAGTCCTCAAAAAACATTAATAATGCAAGCAATTTCATGACACATCCATCCTTGGAGGAATGAAACTCCATCTTTGAATGCGTTTCATTATAAAGTGTGGATATAAAAACAGAACATGAAAAAATATATAAAAACACATTTACACCCTCATTTTCATTTGCTCTTTAGCTGTAACTAATATAGTTCTGCCCTGTATCATGTTTGTACTCAGATAAAAGTTAGATTCTAGATAATCAGCAATTACATTATTTTTCCCCCACAATGTAGATAATCTTTAAGTGATAGGGCTGCAATAGAAAGCACCATCGAAATAGTCTGCCATTCTGGTTTTTGAATTTTTCCACAAAGGCTAGGGGGTTATGATCGGTATATACGAGGGTCGCCCTGTAGCCGTGGCAGACATATACTTCAAAATGCTAAAGAGCTAGTAATAAGCCCAATGCTTCTTTTTCACTGTTGAGTATCTCCTTTGCTGTCAATTTAGCTTTTTGTAAAAGTATCCCACTGGCCTTTGTATGCCCAATTCATCATCTTGTAACAGGACTGCACCCACCTCCAGATCACTAGCATCAATGGCTAACTTGAAGGGCTTAGTGAAATTTGGAGCAGCCAACTCTGGTTCATTGATCAAAATTGCTTTCAGCCTCTTAAAAGATGCTTGGCACTTCCCTGACCACACTACCCTGCCTTTCTTTTTTTTTTATTTATGCATGGGATGTGGGTGTCACTGGCTAGGCCAGCATTTATTGTCCATCCCTAATTGCCCCTGAGAAGGTGGTGGTGAGCCACCTTCTTGAACCGCTGCAGTTCATCTGGGGTTGGTACACCCACAATGTAGTTAGGAAGGGAGTTCCAGGATTTTGACCCAGCAAAAATGAACGGCGATATAATTCAAAGTCAGGATGGTGTGTGGCTTGGAGGGGAACTTACAGGTGGTGTTCCCATGCATCTGCTGCCCTTGTCCTTCTAGGTGGTAGAGGTCACGGGTTTGGAATGTGCTGCCTAAGGAGCCTTGGTGAGTTGCTGCAGTGCATCTTGTAGATGGTACACACAGCTGCCATTGTGCGGTCGATGGTGGAGGGAGTGAATGTTGTGCTTGGGGGTGCCAGTCAAGCAGACTCATTTGTCCTGGATGCTATCAAGCTTCTTGAGTGTTGTTGCAGCTGCACCCATCCAGACAAGTGGAGAGTATTCCATCACACTTCTGACTTGTGCCATATAGATGGTGGACAGGCTTTGGGGAGACAGGTGGTGAGTTACTCGCTGCAAGATTCCTAGCCTCTGACCTGCTCTTGTAGCCATGGTATCTATATGGCTACTCCAATTCAGTTTCTGGTCAATGGTAACCTCCAGGATGTTGATAGTGGGGGTTTCAGCAATCGTAATGCCATTGAATGTCAAAAGGAGATGCTTAGATTCTCTCTTGTTGGAGATGGTCATTGTCTGGAACTTGTGTGACACAAATGTTACTTGCCACTTATCAGTTAAGCCTGGATATTGTCCAGGTCTTGCTACATTTCTACACTGACTGCTTCAGTGTCTGTGGAGTCAGGAATGGTGCTGAACATTGTGCAATCATCAGCGAACATCCCCACTTCTGGCCTTATGATGGAAGGAAGATCATTGATGAAGCAGCTGAAGATGGTTGGGTCTAGGACACTACCCTGAGGATCTCCTGCAGCGATGTCTGGAGTGGAGATGATTGATTTCCAACAACCACAACCATCTTCCTTTGTGCTAGGTATGACTCAAACCAGCGGAGACTTTTCCCCCTGATTCCCATTGACTCCAGTTTTGCTAGGGGTTCTTGATACCATACTCAGTCAAAGGCTGCCTTGATAATAATGGCAGTCACTCTCACCGCACCTCTGGAGTTCAGCTCTTTTATCCATGTTTGAACCAAGGCTGTAATGAAGTCAGGAGCTAAGTGGCCCTGGCGGAATCCAAACTGATCGTCACTGAGCAGGTTATTGCTAAGCAAGTGCACTTGCTTGTGGTCGAGTACAATTCTGCTGCTGCTGATGGTCCACAGCGCCTCATGGATGCCCAGTTTTGTGTCGCTAGATCTGTTCGAAATCTATCCGATTTAGCACGGTGGTAGTGCCACACAACACGATGGAGGGTATCCTCAATGTGAAAATGGGACTTTGTCGCCACAAAGACTGTGTGGTGGTAACTCCTACCAATACTTTCATGGACAGATGCATCTGCAGCAGGCAGATTGGGGAGGACGAGGTCAATAATGTTTCTCCCTCCTCTTGTTGGTTCCCTCACCTCCTGCTACAGACCCAGTCTAGCAGCTATGTCCTTTAGGACTCAGCTAGCTTGATAAGTAGTGGTGCTACTGAGCCACTCTTGGTGATGGACATTGAAATCCCCCACCCAGAGTACATTCTGTTCCCTTTCCACCTTCAGTGCTTCTTCCATTTGGCATTCAATATGGAGAAGCTCACCGGACAGTAGGAGGTTCAATTTGAGAACTGTCTAGGCCTCCTTCTGCCTCATCTCACTATCCCTTTTGTCCTTCACTATCCCTACTACCAGACATACCTCTGCTTGCTTATCCTCCTCCCGGCAATGATACTGTTTCAACATATTGATACGACACAGCTGATTCTTTATCCGGCAATCTGGGGTGTCAATCAAATAACTTACTTTACTAATCCTTTGACTATTCTATATGGACCACTTGAACCCTGCTTTCAACGGTTCACCCTGTAAAGGCAGTAATGCTAACACCTCATCCCCTGGTTGAAATGTTCGGGTCTTTGCATCCTTGTCTGCCCATTTCCTCACGGTTGTTTGGGAAACTTTAAGGTGTTCCTCAGCCACTTTGCAAACTCTTGAGTGCTGCTCCCAGAACATGGATATGTAATCCTACATGGAAGATTTGCCCCTCTGTTCTGAAAACTTTTCTTTGATTAGTTTTTGAGAATCTCTTACCTCATGTCCATAAACTATTTCAAAAGGACTATAACCAGTAGACTCATTCGATGAATCTCTGGTGGCAAACAAAAGAAATTTCAGCCCTTTGTCCCAATCATGGGGATATTCATAACAATATGCCCTGATCATTGTTTTGAGAGTCTGATAGTACTGTTCGAAAGCCGCTTGTGTCTGTGGGTGGTATGCTGAGGACTTTAACTGTGTTACACCCAGACTACTCATAACTTCCTGAAAATGTTAGGCATAAAATTGGAACCTTGATCCAACTGGATCTCAACCAGTAATCCATATCAAGTGAAGAACTGGGTTAACATCTCCACCATTACCTTAGCAAAAATTGTTCTCAAGGGAATGGCCTCTGGGAACCAAGTAGCCATATCCATAATAGTGAGTATATATTGGTGTCCCACTTTTGTTTTCAGTAAAGGTCCCAAACAATGTACCAACACCCTACTAAATGGTTCCCCAGAAGCTGGTATGGGAATTAGAGGTGCCGGTTTTATTGCAGGCTGCGGTTTTCCCACAATCTGGCAAGTATGGCATGTTTTACAAAAACTGCACCACGTGCTTGTGAAGACCTGGCCAGTAAAAATATCAACTTATATAGCTCTTCCGGATTCCTGCATGTCCCGCCATAGGAGTTTCATGGGCTATTCTTAATATTTTGTGATGATACTCGGACAGTACCACTATCTGGTGAACCACCGTCCATTCTTCATCTGCAGATCTGTGAGGAGGTGTCCACCTCCTCATCATAGTCCCAGTTTTAATATAATAGCATTCCGGAACTCCCTCTCCTTCAGCTTCATTTTGAGCCAATTGTGCCACTTTACCTAATTCTGGATCAGCTTGCTGAGCCTTGATCAGAGAAGAATTGCTGAATATTTCGTTTGGATTATCCAAATCCCCCCAAAAAGTTTCAGATAGCCAAACATCTGTCTGTGGTGCCAATTTTACCTCCGACGATGGAACTTGTTTAGCTATTGCTCGGGTCACTACACATGAAGGAAAAATTCCTGGAAACTTTTCCTGAAACTGCTCGGTCTTCTTGACTTCCCTTGGTCTTTCCGTGACTACTGGAGAAGCTACTACCTTCACTCCGGCCAAATAATTCCCCAGGTGTAGGTTAACTCCATCTACAGGCTAACTATGGACAACTCCTACAGTTACCATTCCAGACATTAGGCCACACTCCAGGTGCACCTGATACAAAGGTACGGATATACACTCCCCGCCAATACCATTCAGTAAAACCTTGGCGTTCAGTGTGCTCTCTGGTGGAAAAGTCATGCCTTTTCCCAGCAAACTATTTTGGGCGGCTCCTGTATCCTTAAGTATAACTATAGGTTCACCTGCCTCACTTGAGGGATAGAGAGTTACTTTTCCTTTTGGCAAGAATTCCTTGTAGCTTTCAGGTATCTTGCTCACCTTCAGCGACTCACAGCAGTGTTTGTACTTGACCTTACAGCTGCAGTCAGAGCTACAACATGGTCTGTCATACTCTCGGTCAGAGCTCCTTTCTCTGCATTAGCCTGTGTGCCCCAATAAGTCCCATGGGCTTACCCCGCAACTTCCAGCATTACATAGAACATAGAACATAGAACATACAGCACAGAACAGGCCCTTCGGCCCACAATGTTGTGCCGATCCTTTGTCCTCTGTCAAGGACAATTTAATCTATACCCCATCATTCTCCTTTATCCATATACCTATCCAAAAGCCTTTTGAAAGTCCCTAAAGTTTCTGACTCAACAACTTCCCCGGGCAAGGCATTCCATGCCTCGACCACTCTCTGGGTAAAGAACCTTCCCCTGACATCCCCCTTATATCTCCCACCCTTCACCTTAAATTTATGACCCCTTGTAACGCTTTGCTCCACCCGGGGAAAAAGTTTCTGACTGTCTACCCTATCTATTCCCCTGATCATCTTATAAACCTCTATCATGTCACCCCTCATCCTTCTCCTTTCTAATGAGAAGAGGCCTAGAATGTTCAGCCTTTCCTCGTAAGACTTATTCTCCATTCCAGGCAACATCCTGGTAAATCTCCTCTGCACCCTCTCCAAGGCTTCCACATCCTTCCTAAAATGAGGCGACCAGAACTGCACACAGTACTCCAAATGAGGCCTTACCAAGGTCCTGTACAGCTGCATCATCACCTCACGGCTCTTAAATTCAATCCCTCTGCTAATGAACGCTAACACCCCATATGCCTTCTTCACAGCCCTATCCACTTGAGTTGCAACTTTCAATGATCTATGCACATAGACCCCAAGGTCTCTCTGCTCCTCCACATGCCCAAGAACCCTACCGTTAACCCAGTATTTTGCATTCATGTTTGTCCTTCCAAAATGGACGACCTCACACTTTTCAGGGTTAAACTCCATCTGCCACTTTTCAGCCCAGCACTGCAACCTATCCAAGTCCCTTTGCAGACGACAATAGCCCTCCTCGGTATCCACAACTCCACCAACCTTTGTATCATCTGCAAATTTACTGACCCACCCTTCGACTTCCTCATCCAAGTCGTTAATAAAAATCACAAACAGGAGAGGACCCAGAACTGATCCCTGCGGCACGCCACTGGTAACTGGGCTCCAGGCTGAGTATTTACCATCTAAGACCACTCTCTGCCTTCTATCAGTTAGCCAATTCTTAATCCAACTGGCCACATTCCCCACTATCCCATGCCTCCTGACTTTCTCCATAAGTCTACCATGGGGGACCTTATCAAATGCCTTACTAAAATCCATGTACACCACATCCACTGGTTTACCCTCATCCACTTGCTTGGTCACCTGCTCAAAGAATTCAATCAGGCTTGTGAGGCAAGACCTACCCCTCACAAAACCGTGCTGACTGTCCCGAATCAAGCAGTGTCTTTCCAGATGCTCAGAAATCCTATCCCTCAGCACCTTTTCCATCAACTTGCCTACCACCGAAGTAAGACTAACTGGCCTGTAATTCCCAGGGTTGTTCCTATTCCCTTTCTTGAACAGGGGCACAACATTTGCCACCCTCCAATCACCTGGTACCACCCCCGTCAGCAGAGAAGATGAAAAGATCATTGCCAGCGGCTCTGCAATTTCATCCCTTGCTTCCCATAACATCCTTGGATATACCCCGTCAGGCCCGGGAGACTTGTCTATCTTCAAGTTATTCAAAAACCCCAACACATCTTCCCTCCTAACGAGCACTTCCTCGAGCTTACCAGTCTGCTTCCCACCGTCCTCTTCAGTAATACACCCCTTCTCATTCGTAAATACCGAAGAGAAGTACTCATTCAAAACCTCACTTATCTCTTCCGGCTCAACACACAGTCTCCCGCTATTGTCCTTGACCAGACCTACGGTCCCCCTAGTCATCCTCATATTTCTGACATACGCGTAAAAGGCCTTGGGGTTTTCTTTTATCCTACCCGCCAAGCATTTTTCATGCCCTCTCTTAGCTCTCCTAATCCCTTTCTTCAGATCCTTCCTGGCCATCTTGTATCCCTCCAGAGCTATGCCTGTGCCCTTTTTCCTCAACTTTATATACGCAATCTTCTTCTTCCTAACAAGACTCTCAACCTCTCTTGTCAACCACGGTTCCCTCACATGACCATCCCTTCCCTGTCTGACAGGGACATGCTTATCAATGGCCCCTACTATCTGCTCCTTGAAAAAGTTCCACATTTCGACCGTGCCCTTCCCTGCCAGCATATGCTCCCAACTTATGCTCCTCAGTTCCTGCCTGACAGCATCATATCTACCCTTCCCCCAATTGTAAACCTTGCCCTGTTGCACATACCTATCCCTCTCCATTACCACAGTGAATGCTACAGAATTGTGATCACTATCTCCAAAGTGCTCGCCCACCAACAGCTCTATCACTTGCCCTGGTTCATTACCTAGTACCAAATCCAATATTGCCTCCCCTCTGGTCGGGCAGTCTACATACTGAGTCAGAAAAGCTTCCTGGACATACTGCACAAACACTACCCCATCCAAACTATTCGATCTAAAGAGTTGCCAATCAATATTTGGGAAGTTGAAATCCCCCATAATTACTACCCTGTGACTTCTGCTCCTTTCCAAAATCTGTTTCCCAATCTGCTCTTCCACCTCCCTGCTGCTATTGGGGGGCCTATAGAAAACTCCCATCAAGGTGACTGCTCCTTTCCTGTTCCTGACCTCAACCCACAGTGCCTCAGTCGGCAGATCCTCCTCGAAAATTCTTTCAGCAGTTGTTACACTATTTCTAACTAACAATGCCACCCCCCCACCTCTTTTACCACCATTCCTAATCTTATGAAAACATCTATAACCAGGTACCTCCAAAAACCATTCCTCCCCCTCACCTATCCACGTTTCAGTGATGGCCACAACATCGTAGTCCCAAGTGCCCATCCACGCCTTCAATTCACTCACCTTATTCCTGATGCTTCTTGCGTTGAAGTATACGCACTTTAACCCTTCTCCGTGCCCATCTGTCCTCTGTGACAGTGCTACCTTCCCCAATACCTCACTACACTCTTTGTCTTTCTGAGTGGACCCACTGGTCCCTGGATTACAAGTCCGGTTCCCATCCCCCTCCCAAACTAGTTTAAACCCTCCCGAACAGTACTAGCAAACCTCCCTCCCAGGATATTGGTGCCCCTCTGGTTCAGATGCAGCCCGTCCTGTTTGAACAGGTCCCATCTTCCCCAGAATGCAGTCCAATTATCCAAGAACTGGAAGCCCTCCCTCCTACACCATTCCTGCAGCCACGTGTTCAGCTGTGCTCTCTCCCTATTCCTAGCCTCACTATCACGTGGCGCCGGCAACAAACCAGAGATAACAACTCTGTCCGTCCGAGCTTTCAGCTTCCAGCCTAACTCCCTAAACTCACTTCTAACATCTGTGCCACCCTTCCTTCCTACGTCGTTGGTGCCAATGTGCACCACGACCTCTGGCTGCTCCCCCTCCCCTTTAAGGATCCTGAAGACGCGATCACAAACATCACGGACCCTGGCACCAGGGAGGCAACAAACCATCCGTGCGTCTCGCCTGCGCCCACAGAACCGCCTGTCCGTACTCCTCACCATCGAGTCCCCGATGACTAGTGCTCTCCCATTCTCCCTCCTTCCCTTCTGAGCCACAGTGCAGGACCCCGTGCCAGAGGCCCGGTCACTGCAGCCTGCCCCCGATAGGTGTCCCACCTTGTGGCAATGGAAACACTTAGGCTTTTAGACCTCACTTCCACCCTCAGCACCTTCCTTTCTGGCCTGAGGAGGAGATTCCAGGGCATTCCCAGTTGTCCCTTCCTGTCCCCAGCTACTTGCCTCCCTTTCACCCTCCCACCTTCTATCCTTCTCGGGTTTATGGGGGTGACGGAAAAAGGGTTTGGGGTTGTGGACAAGCTCGTAATCATCAGCATCTCAGCTGCCTGTCTGGCTGTTGAAACCTTCTGGTTCTCTATGTGAATTCTTACAAACGGAGGGAGTGAATTTTCAAATTCTTCCAAGAGAACTATTTCCCTAAGGGTCTTATACGTGGCCTCTACCTTTAGTGCCCACATCCAACGATCAAAGTTAATTTGCTTTACCCTCTCAAATTCTATCTAAGTTTGCCCAGGCTGTTTCTGGAGGTTCCAAAATTTCTGCCTGTAAGCTTCAGGGACCAACTCATAAGCAGCAAGAATAGCCTTTTTTGCCATCTCTATATGCAGAAGCCTCCTCAGAAAGCATAGCATAAACTTCATGAGCTCTGTCAATCAACCTACTTTGCATGAGCAGTGTCCAGTTTTCCTTCGGTCACCTCATCTGTTTAGCTATCTCTTCAAAAGTCCCTTTCCTCAAACTTCAAGAGGGCTGGCACAAGTTTAAATAGCTCCCCACTGGGTCCTGGGTTGGAGTCAGGTCTTTCCTCACCAGAATTTTCATCGGTGTCAAGGACATCTGTTTTTTTTTCTTGATCCAGCCTTTTAAGCTGGTCTTCCCTTTCTCTTTCCTTTTCCTCTCTCTCTTTTCCCCTTTCTTTCTCCTGCTGCTCTGCTTGCTCCCTTTGAAATGCTCTCTCTTTTTCATTTTCTCTCTCCTGTTGCTCTGCTTGCTCCCTTCGAAATACCCTTTCTTGTTCCTTTTCCCTTTCCTGAAATTCTAGCTCTAACTTCTTCCTGCCTAACTGAATCTGTGCCAGTGTTACCTTCTCTGTTTCTGATTTTACTCATCCCTCTGGCTCTTTCACTTCACTCTCCAGTTGTCTGGCCACTAGTCTCTGAATTGCAGGTCTCCTAGCTTTTGGTCTAATATCTAACTTCAAGTGTTCTGCCACACTTAACAGCTCGTAAGTGGACAAGGCCTTTAAAGAATCATAATCTATTTCAGACCGCTGCACAAATGCTCTTGCATCAAAAGTAGCCATTCCAGTAGTGTATGCTTTACTCTAATGCACAAGAAACCTGGTGTTTCTTTTCCCCTTTTCAATTATTATTACCCCACTTACAACTGGACTTCGTCAGCTTTGGGTTAACCCACGAGCCCCCAATAATATGTTACAATCAAGGTTGGAGGAATGCAGTGTCCTTCTCTAGTTCCACTACTCCAAGGGTCACAACATATATTTATGTGTTTACCCAGTTACCGATACAGCCAATTATATATTTTATCTATTTTAGTATCAGAATAAAAATCCGCCAACCAGGTTTCTTTAATAAACAACAAAATTATTGATTTATTATGAAACAAGACTTATTCAATAAAGATGCAAAGCTTTAACACACAGTTTGAAATAAGTATAAATATATACCCTTCCATAATAACACAACACACACGCACACAAACATACTGATTAAAGAAAAAATAAAGAAGCCTTCCCTGCAGAAATCAGCTTTACAAAAACAAAAATACTTGGCCAAATACTTGTTAATTCTTGAAGAAAAAGGATAAGATATGGAATGTTCCAAATGACATTTGGTCTGGCGTCCAGGTGCACATAGATGGGTGTCACTAGACACATGCGGTTGTCACTGGAATCTTTTCAGAAGCAGTATGTTCTGGAGATGTTGAGCAGTAGTCTTCCAGAAGCTTGCCAGGAGAAATGCTGCATCAGTTTTTCCAGCTCTCACACTGGATTCTCAGGGTTTCTCAAAGAGGTGGAAGAGGATGAGTTGGTTGTTTCTCCCTCTCAGCAGGTTGCAACCCCAACTGAATGCCAAATAATATCCAAAAAATGAAACTAAAACTTCTGAGCCATAAACCCAGCCATGTGCCTTCTCTTAGTCCAAACAGTTCTGCAGTCCATAATGCTCTGACATGTGACTTCCAATAAGTGTTTGTTTTTAAACAAAGTCCCAAGTGTCCTTCCAGTGACCCTGTTAAAAACTAAAGTCCAGCATCTCCTCAGATTTTAAAACACAAGTCCTCAAAAAATATCAATAATGGAAGTACCTTCATGAAACTACGCAGAGATTTTATGTGGCCCAGGCCCTTAACTGACCTCGGAGGGACTTCTGCCCCTCTGCAATATTGCTCCTGAGGTAGCCATAGCATCAGTAATCATCAAACACTTTGTACTTGGACACATAACTCTTGTAATCCCAAATTGGTGCCATGGTAACTCTGACTTTAAAAATATGCAAGTTCTGACTTACAAAATAAACTATAGGGTTTTTTTTCTCCAATGAGTAACTCCTGATTAATGGGTATAACTGCTTAGAAGAATGGATGAAGATCCATTCCACCAGATCTGACCATTAAGCAGCACATCCAGTTTTCTAGCCAGGCTTTTATACTAGCACCAGAAGTGCCCACCAGTTTGCAGTTAAGTCCCAATGATATCTTTTAGATGCCCATGCAATTTTCCAGCATTTATATCAGTATAGTGCTCGACCATCTACCTACCCAAATTAGATGGCCATCCAAGGCTACCAGGGTGTGCTGTTTACAGAAGCACATTAATAAGAATCCTATAGTATAGTGTTCTGAAAATATTTCTGAATTTTATTTTGTGCTTTTCTTTTTTCCACTTAATTGATTGGGGAGCTTTGTAGAAACATCCTTGCCCTGCCACATTTTTTTGGTATATCCACAATATTGCGACAATGGGCTTTCCAATGCAAATCCTACTCTACTTGTTTTGGAGGAGCAAGAGAAGGATTAATGGAGGGATGCCAGATAGGTCAAAGACAAACTGCACCCAGCTTCCAGTACCCTCCTACCCACACTATAGGTACAGACATACCTACCTGCTTATGGCTGCACAAACTCTAGGTCAGCAGTCAAACATATGCAGAGCTATGCTTTCTGCTTCAAGGACATTCTGAGAGACAGTATTAATCATCATTTAGAAAGGCACAGATTAAATCAAGGGAAGGTCATGTCTAAATTGATTGAATTTTTTGAGGAGGTAACAAGGAGGGTTGATGAGAGTAGCATGCTTGATGTAATCTATAGGGATTTTAAAAAGCTTTTTGACAAGGTCCCACATGGCAGACTGGCCAGAGAAGTAAAAGTCCATGAGATATTTGGTAAAATGGCTCAGAGACAGGAAGCAAAGGGTGTTTTTGTGACTGGGAGGCTGTTTCCAGTGGGGTTCCCCAGGGCTCAGAATTAGGTCCCCTGCTTTTTCTGCTATATATCAATGACTTAGGCACAATTCAACATGGCGGCTCCTCATCAGAGCCCTTTCCTATCCTGAGTGGCGTGAAACAGGGCTGTGTTCTCGCACCCACACTTTTTGGAATTTTCTTCTCCCTGCTGCTTTCACATGCGTTCAAGTCCTCTGAAGAAGGAATTTTCCTCCACACAAGATCAGGGGGCAGGTTTGTTCAACCTTGCCCATCTAAGAGCGAAGTCCAAAGTACGGAAAAGTCCTCATCAGGGAACTCCTCTTTGCTGACGATGCTGCTTTAACATCTCACACTGAAGAGTGCCTGCAGAGTCTCATAGACAGGTTTGCGGCTGCCTGCAATGAATTTGGCCTAACCATCAGCCTCAAGAAAACGAACATCATGGGGCAGGACGTCAGAAATGCTCCATCCATCAATATTGGCGAACACGCTCTGGAAGTGGTTCAAGAGTTCACCTACCTAGGCTCAACTATCACCAGTAACCTGTCTCGAGATGCAGAAATCAACAAGCGCATGGGAAAGGCTTCCACTGCTATGTCCAGACTGGCGAAGAGAGTGTGGGAAAATGGCGCACTGACACGGAACACAAAAGTCCGAGTGTATCAGGCCTGTGTCCTCAGTACCTTGCTCTATGGCAGCGAGGCCTGGACAACATATGTAAGCCAAGAGCGATGTCTCAATTCATTCCATCTTCGCTGCCTCCGGAGAATACTTGGCATCAGGTGGCAGGACTATATCTCCAACACAGAAGTCCTCGAGGCGGCCAACATCCCCAGCTTATACACACTACCGAGTCAGCGGCGCTTGAGATGGTTAGGCCATGTGAGCCGCATGGAAGATGGCAGGATCCCCAAAGACACATTGTACAGCGAGCTCGCCACTGGTATCAGACCCACCGGCCGTCCATGTCTCCGCTTTAAAGACGTCTGCAAACGCGACATGAAATCCTGTGACATTGATCACAAGTCGTGGGAGTCAGTTGCCAGCGTCCGCCAGAGCTGGCGGGCAGCCATAAAGGCGGGGCTAAAGTGTGGCGAGACGAAGAGACTTAGTAGTTGGCAGGAAAAAAGACAGAAGCGCAAGGGGAGAGCCAACTGTGTAACAGCCCCGACAAACAAATTTCTCTGCAGCACCTGTGGAAGAGCCTGTCACTCTAGAATTGGCCTTTATAGCCACTCCAGGCGCTGCTTCACAAACCACTGACCACCTCCAGGTGCTTATCCATTGTCTCTCGAGATAAGGAGGCCAAAGAAGAAGACTTAAATATAGGGGTCATGATTAAAAAGTTAGCAAATGATATAAAAATTGGCCATGTGATTGATAGTGAGGGTAAAAGCTGTAGACTGCAGGAAGATATCAATGGACTGGTCAGGTGGGCAGAAAAGTGGAAAATGAATTTCAATCCAGAGAAAAACATGGGTGGCGCAGTGGTTAGCACCGCAGCCTCACAGCTCCAGCGACCCGGGTTCAATTCTGGGTACTGCCTGTGTGGAGTTTGCAAGTTCTCCCTGTGTCTGCGTGGGTTTGCTCCGGCTGCTCCGGTTTCCTCCCACAGCCAAAAGACTTGCAGGTTGATAGGTAAATTGGCCATTATAAATTGCCCCTAGTATAGGTAGGTGGTGGGGGAATATAGGGACAGGGGACAGGTGAGGATGTGGTAGGAATATGGGATAAGTGTAGGATTAGTATAAATGGGTGGTTAATGGTCGGCACAGACTCGGTGGGCCGAAAGGCCTGTTTCAGTGCTGTATCTCTAAATCAAAAAAAAATAATGCATTTGGGGAGAGAAAACAAGACAAGGGAATACATAATAAATAGTAGAATTATAAAAAATGTAAGGAGCAGAGGGACCTTGGAGTGCATGTCCACATATCCCTGAAGGTAGCAGGACAGGTAGATAAGATGGTTAAGGCAGCATGCTATACACTTTCCTTTATTGGCCAAGGCAACATAAGAGCAGAGAGGTTATGCTAGAACTGTATAAAACACTGGTTAGGCCACAGCTAGAGTACTCTATACAGTTCTGGTCACCTCATTACAGGAGGTGATCACACTAGAAAGGGTACTGAGGAGATTTATGAGAATGTTGCCAGGGATGGAGAATTTTAGCTATCAGAAAAAATTGAATAAGCTAGGGTTGTTTTCTTTCGAACAGAGGAGGATAGGGGAGATTTAATTGAGGTGTATAAAATTATGAGGTGCCTAGATAGTGTGGCTGAGAAGGGCCTATTTCCCTTAGCAGAGTGGTGAATAACCAGGGCACATAGATTTAAAGTAATTAGTGGAAGGATTGGATGGGAGTTGAGGAGAATTTCTTTCACCCAGAGGATGGTAGGGGTCTCGAACGCACTGCCCAAAAGGCAGTGGAGCAGAAACCCTCATCGCATTTGAAAAGTGCTTGGATATGCACTTGAAGTACTGTAACCTACAAAGCTCTGGACTAAGAACTGTAAAGTGGGATTAGGCTGGATAGCTCTTGTTTGGCCAGCACAGACACGATTGGCCGAATGGCCTCTTGTGCCATAAATTTCTATGATTCTATGACACCTGCATCCTTTATAAGACTGGCACTTAGGGCAGTAACGATCAGCCTCGCTTTTAATTCTCTTCCTTTGCATCCTTCCAGAATGGCGCAATACTTAGGGTTCAATAGGGAAGAAACATCAAATAGCGCCAGCCTCCTCTGCATCATATCCACTTTGCTGGCCTTCAAATTGGGGAGGTTGAAGTGTTGAACCTCTCCATCACTCAACAACAGACTTGGTTTCCCACTTCTACATTTATTATCCATCCATTAAGTTTTACCAAACATATTTACCCTCATATTATCCATTTATTTCTACTCATCTTTAAGGACTGTTTAAATGCAATCTCCCTATCTAGTGAGCTCCACTATGCTGAGCTCCCAACACCCAGCCCAATATGGGCCAAGGGCTCACCCACAACATGTGAATAAAGCTGAGCTCGCAAAATCAAACACGGTGAATATATTAATGACTGTGCTATAATATTAGCATCTATTTTGCTCAAATCTAAGTGGGATGTCAAACCGCTTAATAGAGATATTGAGAGATTACGGCACAGGTTTCAGGGATCTGATCATTATATATTCACTCACAGTAATTCTGTGTATTAAATTTCCTTTAGAGCTTGTTGTACTTGAATGTGTTTTCCATTTCAAAAAGACATTGAAAAAATTATTAAAGCTCAGCACACAAAAGCAATTTCCAAAAGTTACCAGCAAAAGTGATGCAACATTCAGTCCAGCAATCATAAATGATGATCATGAACAATGGACAATAAAGTTCCAAAGGTGTAAAAAGCATGGATTAGCTGAATTGTGTCAACACAAGAAACCCATCAATGATTTAAGGATAATCTGCAGATAAGGATTGCAACAACACTTTGTTTGACAGCTCCAAATCACTTTTAAAAATATTGAAGTGAAGGAAAGAACAACTTTCTTTTGGACTAATTAGAGCATCACTTGAACAAAACAGGGCAACAAAATTAGATTAGATTTTCTAATTGGTATTATTTAAATGTGGGTGGTAGCCCATTTACTTTAAATGTGCTATCACTAGCATTAAAATTATGCTGATTGGAGATTCGGGGTCCCAGGCTCAGTAAATGTACTTTATTACTTGTGTCCTAGAGTGAGCCTTTAGCTCGGTGATTGCATTTCCACTACAGAATCAAAATGTAAAGGGCTTGAGCCCAACTCCACAGCAAGTGGAGACTAGACCATGAGATGAAATTAGTCTTACCCAATAGCATGAAATGGGTTTAGAGGGAATTGGTATCATTGGAAAAGAAAATCAGGCACAGTATAAAACGGGGTGACCGTTTGCTATGAGGTCATTCTACTCTTACTGTTAAAGACCAATTTCACCCCCATGTTCACTAAATACTGGGTTGACATCCAGTGGGATAGAGTGAATACACACTCAGTACTAGTATTCTCACCTCCGAGTCAAGAAAGTTTGGGTATGGGCCAAACTCCAGACTGCTCTGGTGGAAGCAGACCAGAGTGCTGGCTCTGAATACTGGATTGATTTCCAGCAGGGCAAATTGCAACTGATGGGTGCGGGTAACCCACCTATCATAAATGATAGCTGGGGCACTTTAGCCTTGGCTGCTGCCCACCTAGGAGAAGGTACTCCGAAGATTAAAAAAGTCAATGGAAAATCACCTCAGCCAATCTTCACTATTAAGTGGCTCAAAATTCTCATGTATGTGAGACTTGAGTTAGAAACTGCCCTCGGGCAGAACACAATGGACCATGTACTGTTGTTAAGTAAGGGTTAGGTGTTATTTTAAAATCAACTACATCAAAATTAGAATTCAGCCAAAAAAAACTAAACTTTATGTTAATCTTTTGGATTTGTTTGCTCTGGGCTTTATCAAGCTGGTTTCCCTCCCTTAGCCTAGTGCAGGAAACAGTAGGGAGCTAAAAAAGGTTGGCACGTTATTACTTTGTTGGCAGGTGATAATGGAACTGAGGATGTGAAGCAGGTACTTCCCATCACTGTTCGGAAGCCCTGTTACCATAATTGAATGTGCTTCTTAATTATTTATAAAATCTAGGCATGCAGGACAAATAATTCAGATACGGAAACTGTAAACTTTAGGATGATGGATAAGATACAATGACAACAAAATTTTGTACATTAATGATTTCACCATCTCCCAATAGTTTCCAAAATCCAACAGCATTAACTTATCTAGGCTTAAAACAAGAATATCCATAACAATTCATTAACTTTCACTTCACCACACTTACAATTTACTGTTAGTTGCATTTTAACCACCTAATTTAGATAAAAGTCTGTGTAAAGCAAGATACAATTCAATAGGTTATGACCAATTACAATTTACATGAATTTTTAAAACATACTTGACCTTCCTGAAATCATCCGAAAATTTAAATCAAAATGGGTGAAGACAATCCCAAGATCTAAGCGAGAATGAACTGCTAAAAGATACAAAGGTAGAAGAAAATGCAATTTATCCACATATTTTGATGCCTTATGTGGGAGCGTTTCCTTCTCTTCTTACCTGCCTGAAATTTCGTATCCGTTTCATTATATTCTGCACCACGCTTTACATTGATATAGTTGTGATCAGATCCGATCTGATTATTCGAGTTTTCTGTTTCTTCGGGAATAACAGTCAGATAATTTGGAGGTTCGTCGTCACAAAGATCCTCATTGCAATATATGTTGGCCTTTACAACAGTTACACCTTTTGAATCTATTCCATTGTATGAAAATGAGATGTCTTCTCCCAAGTCTTCATCTTGCAAACTATGAGGATCAAACTGGAGTCTTTGAATTGCACCTTCATCATGATGCAATCCCATTTCAGCAGCTAGATATTCTGAAGGTTCCAATCCTTCAGCAGTTGCTGCTTCTAAATCACGACCTGTGTATTGTTTGCCCAAAGAATCATCACCACCAGCATTTAAAACTGAATCCATTTTCATCTGATCCTCTTGCTCTGCTTTTGTTGAGGAGTTTGAAACCCCAGAGTTTGATGTTTGATTAGGTGCACCTTGACGAAGATTTAGAAATGTATTGGAAATGGAGCTCCCAGCTTGTTGGACCGATACGGACATCTGAGACATCCAATCAGAGAAGGACAGAGAGAACGGACCCTTCTTCGGAATTTCTTCAGAAGCCATGACTAATGGATGCACGATGCTTGATCACCAAATGGTCGAGATGTTTTAATTTGTCAACATGCCACAGTTACTTTGTTGTGAGCTACAGAATGAGGATCATAATCAATTAAAATCTGTCACTCCCAAGAAGCAGCCACTACTCCTACAAAGTGGGGAAAGACCAGACTAAAAGAGAAATAGGAAAAGCCAACCCACAACAATTAAGAACCACAACCAAGAAAAAAAAGTTACTTAAGGTCCATCAAAAGAAAAATCAATATTAATTTAAAAGGGTTATTCTATATCAGTCACATAATTTTCTAAGAAGAAAATAACAGGATACTCTGGAAAGTTGACTCAAATAGGAATCCCATAGCACTGATTCCAACACACGGCTTAACACAAGAATTAAAACACAGGCTCCAGATCTTAACACAACCACTAAACACTGGAGGGGGGAGAGATATTGAGCAGAAGTGAAATTCACCCCCGCCCTGAGGGGTGTAATACATTAGTCTGTTATCCTGCTTGCTCTGCTATCCAAGGAACAGACAACAAAAGGATGTGGCAGAGCAATTTTAAATCAACAAAACAACCCTACAACCCTTTTTCCCACCATTTATGGTCATGCCTTCAGTTGCCTTGACTCCACTTCAGAATTCCCTTCATAAAACCTTCACCCTGTTAACCTCCTGACCTCCATGAGAACCCTTCGCAAAACACAACACCTTGTCAAAGCATATGGCTACCTCTGATAATAGTCTCTATGAAGTGCCTTGGGACATTTTTCTATGTTAAAGATTCAATATAAATCCAAGTTTCTGTATTTGAAATTGGAGAACGGTAAGTTCCAAAAACAACCCTGACTTTTAAATTCTCTACAGAGAGATTTTCTGTAGAGAAGACAATCATTTATTTAATTTGCCCCCAACAACTCCGTCTTTACTTTTTTGCCCTTGCTCCTGCTTTTCTGCAGGTGTTGACTTCCTGGTTACAGTTCTATAAGTGGTCGTACCTCTCCAGTACTGAAAATTGGAGGTCTTGCGGAGTGGTGGTAGATCAGAGGCCTCGGAAGAAGTTGTTGTTGGGGCTGGGGAGGGAGGGGGGGGGGGGGGGGGGGGGGAAAGAGAGCCCAATTGTCTTAGGCAGATACCTGAATCCAGGAGGTAGGTGAGAAGACACTTACCTCCTGATCCACCAACTGCTCACCTCAATGAAGCTGTCGAGTTACCTGACACTCAGGAAACGCAGCCAGTCAACAACAACTACAGTTTAAAAACTGCATAACAATGAGGCTCACAGTCTCATTATCATAGTTAAAATTTCAATGCACCTCCTTGGATAGGGTTGGTCACCCACCCATTTCTTGAGGCTTTATCCCCCTCCCATACCCTCCCCTCACCACCCGACCTAAACCCACCCGCTTTTTTCGTATGTAAAAATTCAACCCATCATGTTTTGTTCCCATATACACACTTAATGCATAAAATTCCATATATGAACTAGAAAAATACATCATTTTAACTTTCTAAAATCCTTGCATTTTATGATCACCTTTCATGTACAGAAAGTGATACAAAGAAGACATTTTCTGTACAAAACTTTTTCTTTCTTTTGGGCCTCCTTATCTCGAGAGACAATGGATACGCGCCTGGAGGTGGTCAGTGGTTTGTGAAGCAGCGCCTGGAGTGGCTGTAAAGGCCAATTCTGGAGTGACAGGCTCTTCCACAGGTGCTGCAGAGAAATTTGTTTGTCGGGGCTGTTGCACAGTTGGCTCTCCCCTTGCGCCTCTGTCTTTTTTCCTGCCAACTACTAAGTCTCTTCGACTCGCCACAATTTAGCCCTGTCTTTATGGCTGCCCGCCAGCTCTGTACAAAACTACATCTAATCTATCAGCATTGATGGATTCAGCAGCCTAGATCCTGGTGCCAGATTCTCACCTGCTGCCCTCACCTCTACCAATTCCATTCCCCAGTCAAGAGAGAAGTCAGACCACTTTTTATCAGGCCTCTGTTAATTCAGCTGTAGACGATATCACAAAGATACACATAAAGGCAAACTTGGGTAACTGGCTCTCTGATTTTCCCTACCTCCCACTCACTGGAGAGGTGACTGCCATACCTTGCCACTCCTTTTGATGGCAGTGCCAAGATCAGAAGTCCACATGGAGAACAGCAATAATAAACCTGACCACTGCAGGACACAATTGTGTCAGCATGGTGTCACTGTACTATCCATTCCAGCCGCAACATTCAATTTGCTGCAATGATTTGATAGCACAGGCTATGGCAAACAACTTAAATACTATTACATAATAATTACAGCACAGAAAGAGGCCATTCAGCTGAAGTGGTCCATCTCAATATGCTGAACACAAGTCTCCTCCCACCTTCTTCAACTTACTCTATCAAGATATCCTAATATTCATTTCTCCCTCATGTGTTTATCTAGTATCCCCATAAATGCATCTATGACCAGCAACTCAACCACTCCTTGTGGTCGTGAGTTCCACATTCTAACCATTCTCTGGGTAAAGAGCTTCCTCCTCCATTCCCTATTGAATTTAGTGAATTTATGGTCTCTATTTCTGGTCTCCCCAACCAAGTGGAAACATCTTCTCTACGTCTATCCTCTATATAATCTCAAAGGCCTTCATCATGGTACTCTTCAGTCTCTTCTTTGAGAGAAGAGCCCCAGATTGCTCAATCTCTTTTGATAGTTATAACCTCTCCGTTCTTGTGTCATTCTAGTAAATTCTTTTCACACCCTCTCCAGTGCCTTTATATCTTTTTTAGAATATGGAGACCAGAACTGTTCTGGAGTACTCCAAGTGTGTTCTAAGGTTCTATACAGGTTCAACATAACTTCTCTGCTTTTCACTTCCTGCCCTCTATAAATGACCTCAATAGCTTTGTTTGCTTCTTTATGGCTTTACTTTTACTTGGCTACTTTTAGTGATTTGAGATTCTGTATCCCCATATCTTTCTGTTCCTTTTTCCCATTTTTTCCCATTAAAACGTACCACCTCATTTTTATCTATATTGAAGTTCATTTTCCAATTACATGCCCATTCCGCAAGTTTATTGATGTCTTCCTGTATTTTGTCTCAGTCCTCCTCTGTATTAATTATACCCCCAATTTGGTGTTGTCTGCAAATTTTGCAAATGTACTTCCGATTTGAGAGTTCAAATTCTTCATGTAAATAGTGAAGAACAGTGGTCCCAGGAACGATCCTTGTGGAATGCCACTTCCCATCTTTTGCCAGTCTGAGTAACTACCTTTAACCCCGGCTCCCTGTTTTCTGCTTTGTAGCCAGCTTTCTACCTATCCCCTGACTCCACATTCTGACTTTAGTCTATCATGCAGTACCTTATCAAATGCCTTTTCAAAATCCAATTATGTCTACTGCATGTCACTAATCTACCCTTTCTGTTACTTCTTCAAAGAATTCAATAAGGTTGTTCAAACATGACCTTCCCTTTTGAAATCCATGCTTTTTTTTCAGTTTCTAGCTGCTTTGCTAATATATCTTTGAGTAATGAATCCATTATGTTTCCTACCAATGACGATAAACCAGTTGATCTATAGTTCTGTGGACTTGTTCCATCTCCCTTTTTAAATATAGGAATTACATTATCTGTCCACCAGTCCTCTAGCAAATGTCATAGCGTCTTTGCTATCACTTGCTTAACTTATTTTAGTATGCGCAGATTTGAATAAAAGTGTTGCCTGGACAACATGCAGTGCTCTCAGTATCTTCAAGGTACTGGTATTATTTGGTTTCTGTGTTGTAGTTACAGAAAATATGTTGCAAGCATCAAAAGGAAGTTCAGTTGTCTAGGGTCAAAGAGGAAACCTCTTCGAGAAATTTGCTGGAGCTCTACGCGGATATAACACGCAGAGTTGATAAAGGGGAACCGGTAGACACAGTATATTTGGATTTCCAGAAGGCATTCGATAAGGTGCCACATAAAAGATTATTGCACAAGACAGGGCTAGCATGGATTGAGGATTGGTTAACTCACAGAAGACAGAGAGTCTGGATTAATGGGTCTTTTTTAGGTTGGAAAGACAAAACTAGTGGATCCACAAGGATCAGTCCTAAGGCCTCAATTATTTACTATCTATATTAATGACATGGAGGAGGGGGGCAGAATGTAATGTATCCAAATTTGCTGATACAAAAATAGGTGGGAGGGCATGTTGTGATGAGGACATAAGGAATCTGCAAGGGGATATAGATAGGTTGAGTGAGTGGACAAAAACTTGGCAGATGGAGTTTAATGTAGGAAAGTTTAAACTCTAACCCCCTAGCAATAAAGGCCAAAATTCCATTTGCCTTCTTAATTACTTGCTGCCCCTGCATGCTAACTTTTTGTGTTTCATGCACAAGAACACCCAGATCCCTCTGTGCTGCACTTTTTTGGAGTCTCTCTCTATTTAAATAATAGTTTGCCTTTTGATTCTTCCTACCAAAATGCATGACTGCACACTTTTTTTCTATTCATTCATGGGATGTGGGTGTCGCCGGCCAGGCGAGCTGCCTTCTTCAACCTCTGCAGTCCATGTGAGGTAGGTACCCCACAGTGCTGTTTGGAAGGGAGTTCCAGGATTTTGACCCAGTGACAATGAAGGAACGGCGATATAGTTCCACACACCATCTTGACTTGGAACTATATCGCAGTTCCTCCACTGTCGCTGGGTCAAAATCCTGGAACTCCCTTCCTAACAGCACTGTGGGTGTACCTACCCCACATGGACTGCAGCAGTTCAAGAAAGCAGCTCACCACCACCTTCTCAAGGGCAATTAGGGATGGGCAATAAATGCTGGCCTGGCCAGTGACGGCCACATCCCATGAATGAATTTTTTAAAAAGTGTGAAGTCATGCACTTTGGTAGGAAGAATCAAAAGGCAGACTATTATTTAATGGAGAGAGACTCCAAAAAAAGTGCAGCACAGAGGGATCTAGGTATTCGTGTGCACGAAACACAAAAAGTTAGCATGCAGGGGCAGCAAGTAATTAAGGAGGCAAATGGAATTTTGTCCTTTATTGCTAGGGGGTTGGAGTTTTAAAATAGGGAAGTCTTGTTACAACTGTACAGGGCGTTAGTAAGGCCACACCTGGAGTACTGTGTACAGTTTTGGTCCCCGTATTTGAGAAAGGATATACTGGCATTGGAGGCAGTTCAAAAGAGATTCACTAGGCTGATTCCTGGGATGAAGGGGTTGACTTATCAAGAAAGGTTAAACAGGTTAGGCCTTTATTCATTAGAGTTTAGAAGAATGAGGGGTGATCTTACTGAAACGTACAAGATTCTGAAGGGGCTCGACAGGGTAGATGTTGAGAAGATGTTTCCACTAGTGGGGGAATCTCAAACTAGGAGACATAGTTACAGAATAAGGGGACACTCATGTAAAACTGAGATGCGGAGGATTTTCTTCTCTCAGAGGGTAGTGAATGTCTGGAATTCTGTACCCCAGAGAGTTGTGGAGGCTAGATCACTGAAAATATTTAAAGAGGAGGTAGATAGATGTTTGAAATATCGGGGAGTTGAGGGCTATGAGGAGCTGGCACGAAAGAGGAGTTGACATCTGGGGCAGATCAGCCATGATCTTACTGAATGGCGGTGCAGGCTTGAGGGGCCGAATGGCCTACTCCTATTTCTTATGTTATGTTCCTTGTTGCTGAAAACAGAAAAGGAATGAAATAACCACTTAGCCTTGTGCAACCAGTGGAAAGAAATTGATTTTTGTGGAATCACATTGCACCTGGGAGGAGGGAGCAGGAATATTAATGGAACTGCAGAACTACATCGGTATCCTGCGATTGGGAACTATTTGTGGGCTAACTACTCCAGTCATACAAGGGAAAAAATGGGCATCCCAGTTCCCTGGGATCCCGTGGAATAAAATGCAAATCTCACAAAACAGACAGCTCCATTTCAGGGAAAGCTAGAAAAACACGAGGGAGAAAGGAATAGAAGGTTATGCTGATAGGGTTCAATGAAGAGGGGTAGGAGGAGGTTTGTTGTGAGTATAAATACTGACCTGGGCCAGTTCAGCTAAATGGCCTGATCTGTGGTGTACATTATATGTAATTCTATGTATCTGAGTGAATTACAAAGAACCATCAGCATATTTACTTCTATCCACTTCAACTGCTGTTGACCAAAGCCTCTTATATGAGCTTAAGTACCATCAATTGGAAGAAATGTTTAGTATTTGCAATGTTCATCCACACCTACCCTCCAATTCTCAGAGCCACAACAGTGAAGAAAAGCAAGAAGTGCATTTGCCCTCTAGGCTATGTTACTTGGACTAAGAACTCAAAGGCATTTGCCAAATTATAGGCACAAACCTAGTGAAAGGGGCTGTGAAAATACTGAATCTGGGTACTGCTGGATCAGCATAGCTTCTGCTTGTTTTTTTTTAAATGCATAGCCATCGGACTATCTACATGTAAAGATATGGGGATAGACTTACCTGCAGTTATCATCCAACAGTTTTAAGTCTCATATTACTCATTTGCTTACAAATCCTACGACAGAACAGAACCTAAAATAGTTTGTGTTTCTGCTCTCCAGAGTGAAGCACAACTTTTAGTGTTATGATATTAAAATTTCAGTTAATTCGATGGCAAAAGCAGGGGTGGGCAATATCACAAAAATGTTAATGTCATTTAAATTAATTACTGGCATGGTGAGAATCACAAATGTTCATTGGGAGGAACAGCCTGACATGGTAGAAAAAGGTTATGAGATCCTTAGTTTCCCAGTTGCAAGAGTTGAAGTGGTGGCAGGGGTATTTAAACAAGGCTAAAGAAAGTACAGAAAATCCAATGTGCATGGCAATACCTTCAGGCAACTGTTTGTTGCTAGGAAGATTGGAGAACAGGTAGTACACCAGCGCAGAGAACAGACCAGTGCAGTCAGAGCAGGAACGAAAGCATACCAACAAATATTTCAAGAGCATTTATTCAGAAGAGATTGAAAAAAGTGTAAGCAGTTTTGTTATTTTTTTCATTTCTTCCTTCTTCTACGATTGTCTGTTTACAACTTAAACACCGATCAAGGTGCTTCATTTCAACCATTTAATAAAATGTCAAATTCTGCGTGCTGCATCGTGAGTGAATTTGTGGGATTCAAATATAGAAAATAATTATTTAAAATAAAAAGTCAAAAATGAAATTCAGGTGCTAGTGTATTGTTCCTAAAACAGAAACTATAATGTGCCCCATTTTGTGTACCAATGGTACAGTCCTGAGTCATCTAAGCAGGAGTGCCCTAAGCTGATCTATTCTATAATCTTAGTCACCATGACAGTGCAAACACTTCAATAGCCTCAGAGTGTTTTTATGCTGTTGATAGAGTGCCAGGCAAGCAGTGTTCATGCACACACCCATAGTTTGTGCTTTCTTTGGCATTGTGTGCCAGTTTGTATTGGGTCTATTGGAGGCTGAGCAGGAAACAAGCCAGCATTTTCCATGCATCTGACAGCAGCTTTCAGAACTCATTAAGCCCTGAACAACTTTGAAAATGATCGTTCCTCCCCCACCTGCTGATGGTGCATGATGTGCCAGCTGCTAACAACCATTGGAGCTGATGGCCTGGGAAGAAGGAAACATTCAACCAGGGTTTCCATTTCTGATTGTTCCTACTGCAAAGTGCGTGTGTAAGGGCAGGATCTGGCTCTGCTATGATGTCCCCACAGTCTACTGACACTCATCCTTTGGGTTTTTAATATCAAACCATTGACTTTTTAAATCAAAAAAGTGATGCTGAAGTTCGATATTAGTGAGGCCATAGCAGGAGTACTGAAAACAGCTCTAGGTATCCCATTATAGGAAGGATATTGGAGCCATGGACAAATACAGTGAAGATTCATGAGAATGATCTCAGGACTGAAGTTTGCTCTAGCCATAATCCCCAAAGGACCATAGGCATCACTCCCCATTTGAGAGAGACAGTTGGTGATATATAGCTTGAGGGTCACCACTCCTCAAGGGTGGGGCAAGGTGAGGAGGCAGGCCTCCGTGAACTACCAAATGAAAAGTATAGTCATGAAGAAAGACTCAACAATTTGGACATTTCTCATTGAAATGGAGGAGACAAGGGAGAATCTAAAACAGGATTTTAAAATCAAGAAATGGTTTGAGAGGGAAAATACTGCAAGATTGTTTCCACTGGCTGGTGAATGAGTAACAGGGATCATCACTAGAACAGAGGGGCAATTTAGAAGAATTTTTTTTTTTAAAACAGCAATCAGAACAAGGAATACTTCCCCACAAATAACTATTGAGGCAGAGGCTATAAAATCCTTTACAAGGGAATCAGTTAAGTATCTGAAAAGGAAAAATATAAAGGGGAAAGGGTTCAGACAGCTTCAGGTGAGCAGCTAGCATTGGGACATCGGCACAATAGGCCGAATGGTCTCCTCCTGGCTGTGATTGCTATCATTCTTTTACGACACTAGGCTTACACAAGAAAGTAGCCAAATATGTTGGGTACTGGAGATCTGCCAGCAACCATGGAAACATAACGATGAGTATGAGTCACCGTCTCCAGAAAGGGAAGGGCAGCAAAAGAAAAGAGAACTAAAGAATTTTTAAAAATCAAGCAATTATAAAATAGGGTGGGGCCTGTTTCAGGTGTAATTTGTACACAAGACTCCCTGGTATATTTCCTGTCTGATTAAATCCTCAGATTATGGATGTAACTACTGTGATATGCCAGCTTGATTGGGTTTACAACAGTGCAAATCTCAAGGCCATGTGACAACTTTAAAACAACATTTGAACTTGGCAGTGGTTGTGATGGTGAATTAGTATGATTACCCTGCCCTGGCACCACTTCATAATAGCACAGAAATATTCAAGTGCAATTTTACTGCATCACTAAATTAGCATTATTATTCTGTTACTGATGTTATTTTGCACTGGTGCTGCAGGCATAAACTTAGAGGGATGTTCAAGGGCTTGTCACAGTGCAAACTACTAAAATGACAAAGAAAATCATGTCATTAACAATTAAATTAGACAATAAAAATTATCTGTATTTCATATCTGCTGACCTGTGGCTACGCACATTTGTCATGACTGAATATAAATACAGATCAATGAATGTTGCTTAAAATAAAATATTGCAGCAGTTAAATGTTAATTTTTGCATGCAATTTGTGGGGCCATAGCCTAAAACAAATCAATGACAGATTTCTAATCAAAATGAATTGCTTATTTTAAATTCCTTCATAGCAGTACACGAAGTGCAGTTCAGATATGTAACGGTTCTTCCACTTGAGAGGCTCATTATGACTGAATGTTCCAGTCCCTCATTACCTTTTCAGACTTCCTTTACTAGTGCCTATGTGGCTAGAAAGCACTTGTCAGTGATATTAGTGGACAAACATTCAACATCTTCATACAATATCCCCGTGTCTTATACCTTGACAAGTATCTTAACAGAGACATTACCCATTTATTTTAAACATCTTGGTTAAAATAGTGAATTGGGAATCCTTAAATGTTCATCTGTTGATATCATCAAGGATAATTTCGAACCCATAGATAGAAGAGGATATTATGGCTTGGCATTAGTCCTTATAAAAGTTTAATCATCAAGACCCATTTTTAAATGTCAAACCATTCACTTTTTTTTTACAAATATTTACTAACTTTAACACCTGCTTTGCTTAGTTTTTTGACAGCTCAGTTTCAGTAACAATGCCAGCATTAAGGGAACTGGGCTTGAGGCATTTGTGAGTCTGATGGTTTAAGGGATTATGTCCTCTAAGAGGTTAGTGTGCAAAATTAAAGCACATGGGATTGGGGTTAATATACTGGCGTGGATTGAGAATTGGTTGACAGACAGAAAACAGAGAGTAGGAATAAACGGGTTTTTTTCCAGGTGGCAGGCAGTGACTAGTGGGGTACCGCAGGGATCAGTAATTGGGCCCCAGGTATTCACAATATATATTAATGACTTGGGTGAAGGAACTAAATGTAATATTTCCAAGTTTGCAGACGACACAAAGTTGGGGTGGGGGGGGTGGGGTGAATGTGATTTGTGAGGAGGATGCAAAGAGACTCCAATGTGATTTGGACAAGTTGGTTGAGTGGGCAAACGCATGGCATTTGCAGTATAACGTGGATAAATGTGAGGTTATCCACTTTGGTTGTAAAAACAGAAAGGCAGATTATCTGAATGGTTATAGTTTGGGAAAGAGGGAGGTGCAACGAGAGCTGGGTGTCCTTGTACACCAGTCGCTGAAAGCAAGCATTCAGGTGCAGCAAGCAATTAGGAAGGTGAATGGTATGTTGGCCTTCATTGCAAGAGGATTTGAGTACAGGAGCAAGGATGTCTTACTGCAGTTATACAGGGCCTTGGTGAGACCACATCTGTAGTATTGTGTGCAGTTTTGGTCTCTTTATCTGAGGAAGAATGTTCTTGCCATGGAGGGAGTGCAAAGAAGATTTACTAGGCTGATTCCTGGGATGGCAGGATTGGCGTTTCAGGAGAGATTGGGTCGACTAGGCCTATATTCACTAGAGTTTAGAAGAATGAGAGGGGATCTCAAAGAAACTTATAAAATTCTAACAGGATTAGACAGGCTAGATGCAGGGAGGATGTTCCCAATGGCTGGGGAGTCCAGAACCAGGGGTCACAATCTCAGGATACAGGGTATGCCATTTAGAACCGAGATGAGGAGGAATTTCTTCACTCAGAGGGTGGTGAACCTATGGAATTCTCTACCGCAGAAGGCAGTAGAGGCCAAGTCATTAAATATATTCAAGAAGGAGATAGATATATTTCTGAATGCCAAAGGGATCAAGGGATGTGGGGAGAAAGCGGGAATAGGGTACTGAATTAGACAATCAGCCATGATCTTTTTTGAATGGCGGAGCAGGCCCGAAGGGCCGAATGGCCTACTCCTGCTTCTATTTTCTATGTTTCTATGCGTTGAAATGGACAAATGCTGAAGTGATCTGGGTTACTAACTAATATTATGTCATCACCTTCAGTCATTTCCCCTGGTTAAACTTAAACAGATGCATAAATAAGGAAAAAGACACCAAGATTAATTTGAATTATTTTTCCTGATTTTTAAATAATGTACCAGTATAAAATTCATTGTTCAAACATATCCTAATAGGAGGCCCCACAAACATTCATCATCACATATTGATGAATATACAAGACACTCACCAAGTCCCCTGTGTATTCCAGCTTTTTCTCGTACCCGCTTCTTTCTTCGCTGCAGTTCAAGACATGGGAGTCCACCAATTTTTTCAAAGCACAATTTTTTGTTGATGAAGAGGAATAGAACTGCCAACAAGACAACAAAGACTCCAACTGCTGACAAGAACCCAATGGCCTCTGGTGTGACTACAGAGAGAACAAAAGTAAAACGAATTATTGGAGAATCCATTTATTTGCCTCTTTTTTTGCTTTCTCTCCTCATCTGTTTCTTTCCTCCAACCCTCTATGCAATGGGCCGTTCTCTAAATAGAGAAGCAGGTCACCTGCTGCTAGCCCTTTGCTGTCTCTTCAGCCAGCTGGTTGGAGTACCCAATGGTGTTGCATTTGAAGATCTTTAAGATAATATTTTATTTTCCGGACCTTATTTGCGGCGAGATTGGCTTGGGATGATTGCTGTATTATAAATAAATCATATTGTAGTACTTTTTTTTAATAAATATATTCTTTTTCTTCCTCCTCTCCCTAAAGGTGCCAGTGCTTACTGAGAAACAGTTCCATTCACATTGGAAACTTCACCAAGATGGTCAATCCTCACAGTGAGAGTTGGCAAGCTATTTAACCATGGAGAACATCATAGCTCAGGCTAATCTTGTAGTCAGGTGACATTCAGTTGTAGCAGGAGTTGCCTCATGCAGGTGTTACTATGAGAGAGACAGCTGGGGAGTGCAGCAATGGCATTATCAGTGGATGTGGAGGAGAGGTAGAGGCTGAGAGTCAACAGCGTACATATGGAAGGTCATCCTGTGCTTCTGGAAGAGGTTACTTGAAGAGGCAGGCTACAGAATGACTGGTCACATTTCGTTGCATCGTAACAGTGACTACATTTCAAAAGTACATAACTGGCTGTAAAGCACTCTGGGACATCCTGGGATCCTTAAAGGAGTTATATAAATAGAAATTCATTCTTGATAATGTCCTCTTGTTCCACTACTGTTTAATAAATTTGCTTGGCAGTTAAAGCCCAACATAAGGTTTAGCGTAGTGTTCTTCTGCTGCCTTTTGAAGACAAGTGGAACCCCATGCAAACAAGGGATAGAACCGGTGACTTAAAGTCTTTAAAAAATGGCAATTTTCCATTCATTACTTTGAGCGTGCTGTGAAATGTACAAAGCTATCAAGACAAATGAGAACAAACTTAGGAATGGAGGGAGCTAGACCCGCCCCACACAAAAATAATCTCAAACATGATCACCAAAAACAGTGAGCAAAAAGAAACCAAAAAATCTAACAGTCAACCTTCACTTGGTGCCTCATCTGAATTACACCAAGACTGAAATTGTAAAAAGGAGGCGGTGGCGTAGTGGCAATGTCATTCGACTAGTAATCCAGAGCCCTGGCCAATGCTCTAGGGACATGAGTTCGAATCCCATCACAGCGGATGGTGAAATTTGAACTCAATTAATAAACCTGGAATTAAAAGCTAGTCTAATGGTGGCCACGAAACCAGTACCAATTGTTGTAAAGACCCATCACTAATGTCCTTTAGGGAAGGAAATCTGCCATCCTTACCTGGTCTGGCCTACATGTGACTCAAAACCCACACCAATGTATTTGACTCCTTAAAAAAGTGCTCTCTGAAATGGCCTAGCAAGCCACTCAGTTCAAGGGCAATTAGGGATGGGCAATAAATGCTGACCTAGCCAGTGATGCCCACATCCCATAAATGAATTTTTTAAAAGTTAAAAGGGAGTCTAAAAGAGGAAAAGGGGAGGAGCCTTGTGGCTGGAGCAGGTGCTGAGAATCGTGCAGGAAGCGAATCTGTCCTGGGAAACAGTGAGGAACAGCACAACATGGAAGAGAGTGGGTTCCAAGGTTTCTGCTGCTAGACTGGAGTTTCTGGTGGAAAGGAGGAGAGATGTCCTGTTACAGGGGGGAGGAGGCATTCCACTGTGAACAGATAGCCGTGGAGGTCAATGCCAGGAGCTCAGCCCCAAGGACCTGGATGCTGTGCCACAAGACCAAGTTCAACGACCTCACACTAGTGGTCAAGGTCAGCGAAAACATCTTCAAATGTCACATCCTACCAAATACACTACCCAAGCCTCAAATCATCACACCCCCATTACTAACCTACCAGGATGCATACTTAACATTCATATACTTCACCGCACCCTCACACATTTAGCACTGCTACAATCCTCACATCCACATCTCACAGCTGGCATACACTGCCACCTTTTCAATCATGAGAGCCACATTATCCAAACACATTGCACCATAATCACTGACACACTTCCCTCTCTCTTGCAGGACAAGATGGCGCACAACCCGAGGCAGCAGGACTAAGCGCAGGGGACAGGTGTGCCTGCATGTCCTAACCTCCATGGAGGAAACGATGCTGGCCATTATTGGAATGACCACAACTGAGAGCGTGGTAAGCAGCAAGGCAGAAACCATTAAAGATGATCGTATCATCATTCCCAATCCTCCTCACATCCCACTCCCTCCTCATTCCACACTCTCTTCTGATTTACACCCTGTAGATGGTGTAAACATGCACGTCTGACTTTCAACCCCTTCCCTCACCATTGCCTTTAACCTGCTATACCATCTTTAATAATAGCTTCTAACATTTTCCCGAAGACAGATGTTAAGCTAACTGGCCTGTAGTATCCTGCATTCTGTATCCCTCCCCTTTTGAACAAAAGCAGTTACATTCACTATTTTCCAATCTAATGGAACCTTCCCCAAATACAGAATTTTGGAAAATTAAAACTAATGCATTACCTATCTCACTAGCCACTTCTCTTAACACCCTAGGATGAAATCCATCAGGACCCGGGGACTAGTCAGCCCGCAGCTCCAATAATTTGTTTAGTATCACTTCCCTGGTGATTATAATTTTCTTGAGTTCCTTTATTTTTATTCATTCATGGGATGTGGGCATCACTGGCCAGGCCAACATTTAATGCCCATCCCGTAATGCCCTTGAGAAGGTGGTGGTGAGCTGCCTTCTTAAACCGCTGCAGTCCATGTAGGGTAGGTACACCAACAGTGCTATTAGGAAGGGAGTTCTAGGATTTTGACCCAACGATAGTGAAGGAATGGCAATATGGTTCCAAGTCAGGATAGTGTGTGACTTGGAGTGGAACTTGCAGGTGGTGATGTTCCCTTGCATTTCCTACCCTTGTCCTTCTAGTTGGTAGAGGTTGCGGGTGTGGAAGGTGCTGTCGAAAGGAGCCTTGGTGCATTGCTGCAGTGCATCTTGTAGATGGTGCACACTGCTGCCACTGTGCGTCGGTGGTGGAGGAAGTGAATGTTTGTGAATGGGGTGCCAATCAAGTGGGTTGCTTTATCCTGGATGGTGTTGAGCTTCCCGAGTACTATTGGAGTTGCACCCATCCAGGCAAGTGGAGAATATTCCATCACACTCCTGACTTGTGCGTTGTAGATGGTGGACAAGCTTTGGGGAGTCAGGAGGTGAGTTACTCACCTCAGGATTCCTATCTTCTGAACTGCTCTTGTAGCCATGGTATTTATATGGCTACTCCAGTTCAGTTTCTGGTCAATGGTAACCCCTAGGATGTTGATAGTGGGGATTCAGCAATGGTAATGCAGTTGAATGTCAAGGGGAGATGGTTAGATTCTCTCTTGTTGAAGATGGTCATTGCCTGGCACTTGTGTGGAGCAAATGTTACTTGCCACTTATCAGCCCAAGCCTGGATATTGTCCAGGTCTTGCTGCATTTCTACACAGACTGATTCAGTATGTGAGGAGTTGCGAATGGTGCTGAACATTGTGGATTCATCAGCGAACATCCCCACTTTTGACCTTATGATTGAAGAATGTCATTGATGAAGCAGCTGAAGATGGTTGGGCTTGGCACACTACCCTGAGGAACTCCTGCAGTGATGTCCTGGAGCTCAGATGATTGGCCTCCAACAACCACAACCATCGTCCTTTGTGCTAGGTATGACTCCATCAGCAGAGTGTTTTCCCCTTGATTCCCATTGATTCAGTTTTGATAGGGCTCCTTGATGCCATACTCAGTCAAATGCTGCCTTGATGTCAAGGGCAGTCACTCTCACATCACCTCTTGAGTTCAGCTCTTTTGTCCATGCTTGAACCAAGGCTGTAATGAGGTCAGGAGCCAAGTGGCCCTGGCGGAACCCCAAGTGAGCTTCACTGAGCAAGTTAATGCTAAGCAAGTGCTGCTTGATGACACTGTTGATGATACCTTCCATCACTTTACTGATGATTGAGAGTAGAATGATGGGACAGTAATTGGCCAGGTTGGACTTGTCCTGCTTTTTGTGTACAGGACATACCTGGGCAAGTTTCCACATTGCCAGATAGATATCAGTGTTGTCGCTGTACTGGAACAGCTTAGCTAGGGGCGCGGCAAGTTCTGGAACACAGGTCTTCAGTACTATTGCCAGAATATTGTCAGGACCCATAGCCTTTGTAGTATCCAGTGCCTTCAGTCCCTTCCATTTCCTGACTTGCAGGTAATACTGGGATGTTACTTGTATCCGCAATAGTGAAGACCGATGCAAAATATCTGTTCATTGCAGCACCAGCAGCTGCCTCTATTCTCTTCACTTGCTCACACATACACACACACAATATTCTTCCTGCCTGAGAGTGCTGAGGCCAATTACAGCGCAGTCCAACTGAAATCAGCCTCTCTGCTTTATAGTGGTGCCTCACTTTCCTCAGGGAAAGGTGGCAGCCAATTTGTGTACACAGGCTCCCACAACAGCAGTGAGATAAAAAACCAGCCTGTTTTAGTGATATCAGTTGAAGAATAAATGATGTCCAGGTCACCAGGAGAAATCCCTGCTCTTCTTGCAATAGTACCACAGGATTTTTTTTTATGTAATCCTAAGTGGGTAGAGAGAGTCTCAGTTTAATGTCTCATTCAAAGGACAGCACCTCTGGCAATTATCCACTCCCTCACCCACAGCCAAGTCTGACACAAACGTCCATGTAAAATGCAACTGGCCGGCATGTTTCCCACATTACAAGTGACTCCACTTCAAAAGTATTTCATTGGTTGTAAAATGGTTTGAGATGTCCGGTGGTTGTGAAAGGCACTATATAAATGCAAGCCCTGTCTTTCTTTATGTCTCATTCTGTTTATTCAATGGGTTTGCAGCCATGTGCAGAATGCAAGTCATGGGTTTAATTTAATTATGCAACAACACACGATCAGTGGCATTCTGAATTTTCACCTTTGTGAAATAAGGAGGGTGTGGGAGTGAAATTACCATCACGCCTATAATGTAAACTTTTCCAATGTTTCCGTGCCCATCTAAATCCTCAAGACTACTGACATTTTCCCTTTCACGCTAAACTGATATTTATTCACCAGGCACTCGTCACTACAGTTAATTGTTAAATACTAACCTGCCAGACTCAGAATTATGTTGTAGACTGATGTGTGGGCGGTAATTTGAATTATATTGTGTATCTTGATGACTACGAAAATGATTAATTACGCATTAAGATGCCACTTATATGATAACCTACACAATTTGCTTAAAGATGCAATATAGTAAGTTTGTTAACCCTTTTTGAAGGCCTGCTCTGGTTTTGAAGCTATGCTGTGTCTTCCATCGTTCAGCCAATTGTATAATGAATAGTTAGGACAATTGTGTACACAACAATTTCCAGTTCAACCCGGAAGATGCCAGGATCAATCCCTGATCTGTGCTAAATTGTCTGATCTAAGCCTGGATGATTGTAGAGATACTGCAGGCCTGAAATACTCAAGGTTAGAGAAGGAGAGAAAGAAAATTGGCTTGTTTCCCACTCTTCACCATTATTCAGCAGCCCTTGCTGGAGTACAGATAGCAGTGAGGCCAGCCTCGGACTCAGCCTTAAAGTTCCCTGCTGTCAAGTGGCTGTATGAGGTGGTGGTATAGTGGTTTGAATCTCACCATAGCAGATGGTGAAATTTGAATTCAATGAATCTGGGAATTAAAAAGCTAGTCTAATGGTGACCATGAAACCATTGTCGATTGTTTGTTCATTGATGCCCTTTAGGGAAGGAAATCTGCTGTTCTTACCTGGTCTGGCCTACATGTGACTCCAGGCCCACAACAATGTGGCTGACTCTTGAATGCCCTCTGAAAGGGCAATAAATTCTGGCCTTGCCAGCAACACCCACATCCCACAAACGAATATTTTAAAAAATGACACTCACCAGCAAGACTCATAATTAATTGCCAATCAAGAAAGATATTAGAGGGTGACCAACACCCCTTGAACCACTCTCTAGCCAAGGACTCAACACCTTAAGAGAAGAAAGGAAACTTTTGAAAAGCAAGGAGGAAGCTGGTGAGAAGAGGAGCAGTATTTTGTGTTTGGGATCAGGACTCTGACACCAGATCCAATTCCAGGTTCCGACCCACAATGGAAAAGGGCAGGGTCGTGGTGAAGTTTGCACAAGGTCACAGCTAATAGGCTGGAGGGTGAGTTTGGTGGCCAATTAACAGCAGCGGGCGCAGGATGGAGGCAGGTCTCTTAAAGTACTGGTGCAATTTAAAGGCATAACGGCAGTCATTATTGTGACAAAGTCAGTGGGAGGAGAGGCAGAGGCCAGGAAACTGTGTCAGGGCTGCCCCACGGTTTACTGATGCAGCCCTTGAGGTGATGTTGGAGGCAGTAAGCGAGAGGCGAGGGTGTGATGGAATATAGGTATAATAGGCTTAATTAGGTAGAATTTAGATACAGTTAATATATTATATCTTTTAGAATTAAGGATTGAATAAATAGTCAATTTCCAAGACTCACTGACACTCCCCTTTAAGAAGGTTGAGTTAAAAAATGTCAAGGTCTTTCAAGGTCCCTGTTCCAATAGAATAGGAACCAGAAACAAGTTGGGAAATCCATTTCAGCGTCTCTGTTGCCAGGGTCTTGGAGGATAAACACACACATTGAAATATCCTGTGTGACATCAGGAAAAGTTAGCCATAAATTTAATTCATTGATCGTGTTGGTAAATGTAGGCAGATTGACCCACAGAGAGGGTTCAACCTACCATAAAACACAATTATAGATAATAAAACAATAAAATAGAATAGTACTTACAGGAACAAGAGGTCAAGTAAACACAATTATAAATATTTTGACCAGTTAAATATTTTGACCAGGGGCAACACAGTGGTTAGCACTGCAGCCTCACAGCTCCAGTGACCCGGGTTCAGTTCTGGGTACTGTCTGTGTGGAGTTTGCAAGTTCTCCCTGTGACCGCATGGGTTTCCGCCGGGTGCTCCGGTTTCCTCCCACAGCCAAAGACTTGCAGGTCGATAGGTAAATTGGCCATGGTAAATTGCCCCTAGTGTAGGTAGGTGGTAGGAGAATGGTGGGGATGTGGTAGGGGATATGGGATTAATGTAGGATTAGTATAAATGGGTGGTTGATGGTCGGCACAGACTCGGTGGGCCGAAGGGCCTGTTTCAGTGCTGTATCTCTCTGTGACTCTATGACTGTATAAATGCTCACAACTTCCAAGAGCAGGGGCTTGCCATTAAAACATTAAATGGAGATGTTAGTTAATACTACCAAATATGGATCTTGAAAGCAAGAAAAACACACACAGAAAGGTATCAATATGCTAAAAGGTCAGATGACACTTTAGATACAGTATAAACATGAGGGTATCTGAAGCAAAAATTAGAAGTGTTGAATTCCTCAAACAATACTTCTCACCCATGGCTTACTTGGGGAATTTAAGGTAAAAGTTTACTTTAAATTTTGATGGATATTCTAAGATATTTTGCTGTAAAATTAGCAAGGTTAAACTTTTGGATTCTCGGTTGGAAATAAGATTATGTGGTACATTGCTTAGTAATATTTGATATTGTGATATACCTATCCACTTAAAAGTGTATTGCATGTTAAATTCTTTAATAAATATATAAAAGTTAATAAATTGTCTCATATAGCATTCTATATACAACTACATGAACACCCCCCCCCCCCCCACCGTGTCTCTTTAGGTGGAGAGATATGTATTGAAGAGAGTTTCCCAGACCCTTATAATATCTGGGATATTTATGACTTAGCCATAATTATTAAAAATAGGCTATCCAAAAGGTGATAATATTCTCTGTCAGTTTTCTTTCTTTGAGGGAAAGCTAGTTCAATTCTTTGGACCCAAATTAGTGTCTATAAGAATTTGTCTGGATTGAACTTAATTAAAAGAGATTCATAGGGATGTACTCCTCATTTGGTTTTGTTTATATAAGGGGTTAAAGTCATAAATCACGTCAAGGGGTCTTGTTCCCGGAGGGTGGCAGGAGACCACCCAGCCAAACTAGGCATGCCTGTCCGGAGGTGACAGAACATGTCAGTAGCTGCAGTGTTGTCCAGGGGACTTGGTTGCAGTGCCTCAAATGGTTTAATTACCTTCTTAGCTCTGGCAAGCTGAGTGCAACATAACACCCAGATAACAGGCCTCCAGGTCTGCAGCCAGCAGCAGACACACCAGCTAAGCAGCCTGAGGGTGCATGGTGCTCCTGAACATGGGAATAATATGTGCCCAGGGTAATTACTGACCTGTCAGCAAGACTCAGAGCTCTAGTGCTGTTGAGGAGTTGACAGCAATGATATATGCAGCTTTTTATGTGAAAGAGGCACTGGCATTGGTGAGAGAGGCCAGCATTGGCTCATCTCTCTTTCTCTTTTGTCCTTGCAGGAGAAGAGGGTGCAGAATGCAAGGGAGGGGGCTCAGGCAGGAGGGGGAGTGCCTCAGCTCACCATCCTCACAGCTATGGAGGAGGTGGGGCATTGGACAAAGCGAGAGTAGCGCAGGACGACATGTGGGCAATTGAGAGATAGGAACACCTGCAGGAAAGGGTGAACCAATATTGCAATCCGTAGATGAAGGGGATGGGATGTGCTCCTCCCCTCCAACAGCATGTCAATGCCTCAGCTACATCTGGAAGCCTCAATTCCGCAGAGGCATCTTCTGTCAAAGATGAGTTCTCATGATATCCCTCTTATGTCCCTCATGGGATCAGTCGTGGACATTTAGCATGTCAGTGCAGAAGCTCACAGGGGGCCTCTCAAGAATCTTAATCAGCACAGTCACATCATTCAAGCACACCTTCCACCAGCACAGATACCCTCACATCGGTGGGTCTTTGCGTGCAGTTAGAAAGGGTGGCACTGGGTGAGGAGCATGTCACTAGTGAACAGAAGATGATGAGAGAGGCAGAAGTAGATATGGACAGTCTCTCTTGGGGGTTGGAGGGCAGACAGAGCCCTGCTCAGCTGGGCGCAGGTGCAGGGCCTCGGGAGTCACAAGCAAGGCAGCTCTACCTAGCCTAGCTGCGAGGGATGTGCACCCACATGTCAGGGTTTCCAGACTCATTGAGGAGTCACAGGCCAAGAAAGGAGAAGTCCATTCAGTCATGTGCATCACAATGGCTCGGGGCTTTTTGAGAGCATGAGCTCCTCCACTAAGAGAGTAGCCAGCACTCTAAGTGGATGCAGGAGCAGCGCACTGACATGCACAGAATACATGCAACACTCTGTAGCATTGAGCAGCCAGTGGTCCTGATGACGCGAAAGAAGCATGGATGGATGCCAGTTGTGCCACAAGTTCCCCTCCAGTGATCCAGAGGCACCAAAGAGCTGAGGCAGTCACCAAGGAAGATGAGGGTGCCACCCCTCATGGGCGCTATCATCATCGGCCTCCTTGGCCACTCTGACTGAGGAACCATCTCTGCAGCAGAGCCCTGTGGCAGCAGCTGCCCTGCATGGAACCCAGTGGAGCAGCCTCTGGAGGTGCCCCCACTGGCACCTCCATGACAATGACAACCACCATATACATCTCAGCCACAAGCAGACACAAGCGAGCAGGCTGCCTCTACCTCCTCCAAGGCTACAAGGGAGTACTGCATAGAAGTGTCTGAGAGAGGAGGCCACCAGGTCAGTCAGTGCACGGAGTGGTTCACTCAGATTTACTTCACTTGTGAATGTGCACATTATAATTTATTAACAACACTGGAAACGTTGAGCTATGACCCCAGACGCGTGAGCTTCCATTCTTTCATGGCAAGACTGGAAAAGAAGGAGGAAGTGGTGAAGGGAAGCAATGGTCTTTGAACAGGGACACTGCGTCAACTGGACAGATGTGCACCATGCCTTGGCAGTAAGAGTGGATCTAATCACGGCTGTGCTTTTAATGGATGTGTTCTCACAGACAAACCGAAGTGAATGCCAGAACATGCAGTCCCACTGGATGAGCAGCACTCAGGAAAAATGTGCCTGGATCAGATGTGTTCTGGTGTTTATGCCATCCCGATAAGAGCTTTGACTACTGAGCTGGCCCCAGCCATCACCCTGTGCAGAATGGGCGGGGTCCTGCTTGGCATCTTCCACCTCATCTTCCTCCACCAATCTAGCACTTGACCCTCTTCAACATCCACACCTCTCCAGAGGGCCATGTTATGGAGAGCACAGCAGACCACCACAAAGCACGAGACCCTGACAGCAGTGTACTGCAGGGCGCCACCTGACCCACCCAGACACTTGAACTTCATCTTCAGAAGGCCAATGGCTTGTTCAGTGATGGGCCCTGTGAGCAGATGGTTTCAGCTGTTCTGCCTCTGTGGCTCTGTCTCGGGGTCACGTAAAGGGGTGAGTAGCCATCTCTTCCAGGGATATCACTTGTCCTCTGCATTTCATTAATGCAGTTTGTGAAATGAAGAGCTGCTGTACCCAGGACTGCTGGACAATGAAGGCATTATGACAGCTGCCAGGATAGTGAGCACACACATGCATGAAGTTCTTGTTATGGTCACAGACTAGCTGAATGTTGAGGGAGTAGAACCCCTTCCTGTTAATGAATCTCATTGCCTGCTCACTTGCCACCTTGATGGCGAAGTGGGTACAATCAATGATGCCCTGCACGTGGGGAAATCCAGCCATGGAGCAGAACCCCACTACTCTTTGTGCCTGCGAGTAACATCGGTTTGAAACTGTATGGGGCATCAGTGACCTGCGAGATGCAATGATGTGCTGCCACTTGTGAGATGCCACAAAGGTCTGCTGCTGATCCCTGGAAGGAGCCAGAGGCAAAGAAGTTAAAGGTCACAGTGACTTTAATGGCTAGTGGCAGGGCATGCAAGCAGTGCTGTGAGGTCTGAAGTCTTCCTCAATTAGGGCACAAATCTCAGTGACCATCTGCCTAGATGGGTGCAGTCTCCTGTGGAACTGATTCTCTGACATATCCAGGTAGCTTCTTTTTGTTGGTATACTCGATGCTACAGGTATGGCTTTCATTGCCTTTCTGCCCCTTGTTCCTCTCCTCTGCCCTCCTCATGTCCGGGGCTTGGCATCTTCTCCTGAGGATGTTGATCCTCACTGCTACTAGTCCCTATCTCTGAGTACCTTAATCCCATGTCCAGCTGTTGTCTTGTTTGAGGACAGCTGCACTCACAATGCTTACTGGACCCTCCTCTGATGGCCCCATGATCCCTGCAGGATCACGGCCCCCTTGACTCACCGTGTTTGCACAGATCACTTGCTCCACCAATTCAGCTCATCCGATGGCATCTGTATGCCAATGGTTGGGTGCCCCTCTCAGCCATGTAGCCTTTTATGGGCCCACCTTATTGAATGGCAAAGCCATGACTGGCTCCCTGCTGTGTTGCTGCCTCCTTATACTTGGAGTGTTTCAGATCAATTGTGTAACCCAGGCGCCCACACAAAATTTCCAACTGGCCCTTGATGAGCTGACAACAAGCTAGTTAACAAGCATAACTGACCATTGATCTGAAGCTGCCTTCCCCCACCCCACCCCCCCATACCACCCCAGAGCAAAATGGCCGACAGTCAGAACAGCATCATGCCAAACTGGCATGATGGCCAGCAGTGCTAAATTACGCATCGGCCCGCTTCCATACGCACCCCCAAATCGAGGCGAAAATTCAGCTGAAGAGAAAGAAAAAAAACTGTGTACGTTCTTATGCATCAGCATTAGAATTTTCTGGTATCATCTTCATTGGTCAGTTTGGATGGCATTTGCTACCACACCAATCAAAGCCACAAGCTCCGTTACACCAAGAATAAACAAGCTTATTTGTGAAAGTGTTGGTTGGTGCCTGCTGAATGAATATTGATAAACTAATTTCCCACAATAGATTTACGATAGGGCACTAGCAGAATGATTTCACATGGACAAGGCACAACACATATAAGGCAATTATCATCGAAGGACCTAGCTTGTGCAATCTATATTAATTATATTGACCGCAGCGAGAAGCAGCGTGCTACCATTGCTGCACCTCTCCAAAATAGCAGTTCCAGCAATGGGCCGAAGCTAATTTAGCACAACGCTCAAATTCACCACCATTGCTTCTTGCTACATCGCAGAGTTTTCTTGATCCTGCCTGCTCCAAAACTGCATTTTTTTAAAAATATCTAGGACTGCTATGCATAGTCTAACCTCTGGACGTCAAGGATTAATTTTACAGTTCATTTATAATTTTTGGAAGAAATTTAGTCCTAATCAGTAGTCCAATGTTTTGTTCCAAAATTTCTGTCATGCTCTAATTTTGGGAAAACATTTAGCCAAACGTTTAGCTTCCACCGCACCCACCCCCCATATTTTCAGCCCAGCCTTTTCAAAAATGTTTCAAAATTCAATTTTCAGTAAAGGCCATTCTACTTCTCACATAATGGGCTTCAACAAATGGAGAAATAACAAAGTGGAGCTTGAATGAGAACTTTATTCACCCATTTCATTATCCAACATCTCTCCCAGAAGTTGTGCTGTACAGAGCAGTGTTCTTTCAGTGCTTAGAAATATCTGGATTAGGTTAAAATTTCTGACTTCATAAGAAATTTGATTTACATTTGAACTTAGTTGACTTAAACAGTAATCTTAGGACACAGTCACAATACAGGGAGATCGCCTGAACACAGTGAATATAGGAACACATGACTGACTGAAGCACACACCCATGCAATACTGTTGACTATTGACTACAGGCTGTGCACAGATTGAGGAGAGAAGAGGAGACACAACTGGAACAAATAAAACTTCAAAATAATTCCTTGCACCCACAAAAAATTAAAAATTTGCTTCAAATTTTACTGATGTCAACATATGGATCATTTTACCTTAAAATAAAAGCTACTTTTTCCAGTTATAAATGCACCACTTTACCACAGCAACCTCAATATACTGAGATTCTAAACTATGTGCAGAAATCGAAAAAAAACCTGAAGGAAGCCATCTGCCTGAATTGTGAAAACTGTCCAAGAGGAAGGATCCTTGTTAGGGGTTGGGCCAAGGCAGGAGGCAGACCCAAATTCAGTCACTGATACAAGAACTGGCTGATTTTGAGTGCTGGGCCTTGTTATATAATTGGCAGTCTGCATAGCCGATTAGGTCACCCACTCACTTGACTTGCATAATTCATGGCACAAGCCCAAGACTATCATATTTGAAAAGTGGGGACACCTCCAGAGATGTTGCAGACATTCACTTTCAAGACTTTGACAGTTCCGAATTGTGAATCTGCTAAGGCTTTCAGATGGCTTCAAGGAGGGGAAAGGAAGTCCCCAGATATTCATACTGCACCGCCTCTCATTCCCACTCTTAAAATACTATCACCCATCCAGTCCTTTGAAATAGAGAATTTTCTGAGAAGAAGCTTTATCCACTTTTAGAGGCTAAGCTGCGATCTAGTTGTGCCTATGAGGCTCAAGATTGTATCCTGGAGCCTTGCGTCAGAAAGTCCAAGAGAAATTTCCAAAGTTTTCTTAAATTGGCCACATTTTTCCCCAGGAGATGGAATACGAACATATGAATTAGAAGCAGGAGTAGGCCACTCGGCCCTTCGAGCTTGCTCTGCCATTTGATAAGACCATGGCTGATTTGATTGTGGCCTCAATTCTACTTTTCTGTCAACCCCTACACCCTTCGATTCCCTTGTCAATCAAGAATCTATCTAACTCTGCCTTAAAAATATTCAATGACGTTGCCTCCACTGCACTCTGGGGAAGAGAGTTCCACAGACTAATGACCCTCAGAGAACACATTTCTCCTCATCTCCATCTTAAATGGGATACCCTTATTTTTAAACTGTGTCCCCTAGTTCTAGGCTCTTCCATAAGTGGAAACATCCTTTCAACATCCACGCTGTTAAGTCCCCTCAAGATCTTGTATGTTTCAATTAGATCACCTCTCGTTCTTCTAAACTCCAATGGATAAGGTCCAACCTGTCCACATAAGATAAACCCTTCATCCCAGGAATCAGGCGAGTGAACCTTCTCTGAACTGCTTCTAATGCAATTATATCCTAAGTAAGGAGACTAAAACTGGACACAGCACTCCAGATGTGGTCTCACCAATGTCATGTAAACTGTAGCAAAACTTCCCTACTTTTATATTCCATTCCCCTTGCAATAAACAACAACATTCCATTTGACTTCCAAATCGCTTGCTGAACCTACATACTAACTTTGTGATTCCTGTACCAGGACAGCCAGATCCCTGCAACCTCTCTTCATTTAAATAGTACACTGCTTTACTATTCTTCCTGCCTGAGCGGACAAGTTCATATTTCCCACATTAAACTCCATCTGCCAAATTTTTGCCCACTCACTTAAACTATCTATATTCCTTTGCAGACTCCTTGGGCTGGATTTTACCAAGTCCTTGGCATCTGTCTCTGTGGTGAGGGTGGGTGGGGGCGCTTGAAGATTGGTCTGGAAGTGGCCCGCCATGGACGTCAACACCGGGAGGGCTCCGTGGGGCGCCTCCCCCGCTGCTAGGTTGATGGGACCTCAATTACAATATTCAAATGAAAAAATGAATAAATTTATATTAACTTATCTATAACCTTGAGGGAAGATCATGGCGGCCGGCACTCCCGCGCCTTCAATTCCCTGTCCGGGGAACGCTGGTGTGACACTGGGCGGGCGGTGAGCAGATGGGGGTCAAATACATGCAATGGGTTTAGGGGATGATGGGAAGGGTTGAACTTCAAACTTGGTGCAATCTGGTGGGGTGGGAAGGTCACTTTTAAAAGGTAAGTGTTTTGGCGGGTGGGGGAGGGCAAATAGTTACTGTAATTGTTATTGGGAGCGGGGTGGGAAAGGGATGTTATAAATTTATTTAATTTTGGGGGCTACGCCTTTAAAAAAATTTAAATTGGGCAGCAAGGCTGGCTGCCCCTTAAAAATGGTGCCTGTACTGGGGACAGACAGTCTGCCCCCCTCCATGAGATTTGGGGGGGAGGGGGGTTGGGGTGGGGCAGGCCACCCCAGCTATTTAAATTAGCCACTGCGCTTGAGACTGCAGCGGCTCTGTGGTGTGCGGCTGCCCTTTTATCCTCCTCATAACTTACTCTCCTACCTATCTTTGTGTCATTAGTAAACTTAACAACCATACATTCGGTCCCCTCATCCATGTCATTTATAGAGATTGAAAATAGTCGAGGCTCCAGCACTGATCCCTGTAGCACTCAGCTAGTTACAGCTTGGCAACCCAAAAATCACCCATTTATTCCTACTACTGTTAGCTAACCAATCCTCTATCCATGTTAATATGTTACCCCAACACCATGAGCTCTTATTTTGATGTTTAGGAAGTGGTTGAATAGTGTTTGGAGTTACATGCTGATTCAATGGGACAGGCTTGAAAGGCCTGATGGTCTTTCTTTGCCCTTCTTTTCCTATGTAATCCCTGAAGATATGTTTTTAATAAATCTAAAAGCAATCTTAAATGGAAATGAGAATTTTTACCAATGAAATGCAACACAAAAAACGCTTCACTACTTCATCAGATTGAACCCTCCTAACTACTACTTCTTGTGAGAGACAATCCTTTGCCACCTATTCCCAAAGCAGACATTTATAGAACATAAAAGAAAACTAACAGATGATACTCAGGTGCATCGTACTACATTACATCAGTGATGACACTTGGAAAATGGCTGCATCTATTGAAACTGCAACACTAGGAGGAATACTTGCTGCACATGTGCAGTGCAGTGTCTGTGATATCATACTCCACGATGATACCGATAATCAGTGTATCCTCCATTCAGAGAATCACATGATCATAGGGATAATAAGAGAGAGTGTGTGTATTTGTACGGGAGTGTATGTGTGTGTCTGGGGAGGGGGAAAAGAGAGAGAGAGAGAGAGAGTGTATTGGGGAGAGTCTGCGTCTGTCTCTCTTTCTCCCCCAAGATAGACAATGTCGGGGGAGGCAGAGGAGAGAGAGACTTGGGGAGGGTGGAAGAGAGACTTGGTTGGGGGTGGGAGAGAGGAGTGAATTGAGGAGGGGGGAGAGGAGTGACTTGGGGAGGGGGGAGAGGAGAGTGACTTAGGGAGGGGGGAGAGGAGAGTGACTTGGGTGGGGACGCGGGGGGGGGGAAAGAGTGACTTGGGCGGGGTGGGGGGGGGAAAGAGAAGAGTGACTTGGGCGGGGGGTGGGGAAGTGACTTGGGGGGGTGGGGAAGAGTGACTTGGGGAGGGTGGGGGAAGAGAGACGCGGGGTGGGGGGAGAGACTTGCGGGGTGGGGGGGTGGGGGGGTAGAGACTTGCGGGGTGGGGGGGAGACTTGAGGGGTGGGGGGTAGAGACTTGCGGGGTGGGGGGTAGAGACATGCGGGGTGGGGGGTAGAGACATGCGGGGTGGGGGGAGAGAGAGAGACGAGGGGGAGAGAGAGAGAGAAAGAGAGAGAGACTGGGGGGGGGGGGGGGAGAGAGAGAGAGAGAGAGAGAGAGAGAGAGACTAGGGGGAGAGAGAGAGAGAGAGAGACTAGGGGGAGAGAGAGAGAGAGAGAGAGAGAGAGAGAGAGAGAAAGAGAGACTAGGGGGAGAGAGAGAAAGAGAGACCAGGGGGAGAGAGAGAAAGAGAGACTAGGGGGAGAGAGAGAAAGAGAGACTAGGGGCAGAGAGAAAGGGAGACTAGGGCAGAGAGAAAGAGAGACTAGGGGCAGAGAGAAAGAGAGGACTAGGGGCAGAGAGAAAGAGTGACTAGGGGGAGAGAGAGAAAGAGAGACTAGGGGGAGAGAGAGAAAGAGAGACTAGGGGGAGAGAGAGAAAGAGAGACTAGGGGGAGAGAGAGAAAGAGAGACTAGGGGGAGGGAGAGAAAGAGAGACTAGGGGACAGAGAGAAAGAGAGACTAGGGGGACAGAGAGAAAGAGAGACTAGGGGGAGAGAGAGAAAGAGAGACTAGGGGGAGAGAGAGAGAGAAAGAGAGACTAGGGGGAGAGAGAGAGAGAAAGAGAGACTAGGGGGAGAGAGAGAGAGAAAGAGAGACTAGGGGGAGAGAGAGAGAGAAAGAGAGACTAGGGGGAGAGAGAGAGAGAAAGAGAGACTAGGGGGAGAGAGAGAGAGAGAGACTAGGGGGAGAGAGAGAGAGAGAAAGAGAGACTAGGGGGAGAGAGAGAGAGAGACGAGGGGGAGAGAGAGAGAGACTAGGGGGAGAGAGACAGAGAGAGACTAGGGGGGGGAGAGAGAGAGAGAGAGAGACTAGGGGGGGAGAGAGAGAGAGACTAGGGGGGGAGAGAGAGAGAGACTAGGGGGAGAGAGAGAGAGAGACTAGGGGGAGGGAGAGAGAGAGAGAGAGAGAGACGAGGGGGGAGAGAGAGAGAGAGAGACGAGGGGGAGAGAGAGAGAGAGAGACGAGGGGGAGAGAGAGAGAGAGAGAGACTAGGGGAGGGAGAGAAAGAGAGACTGGGGGAGAGAGAAAGAGAGACTAGGGGAAGAGAGAAAGAGAGACTAGGGGGAGAGAGAGAAAGAGAGACTAGGGGAGGGAGAGAAGAGAGAGTAGGGGGAGAGAGAGAAAGAGAGACTAGGGTGAGAGAGAGAAAGAGAGACTAGGGGGGGGAGAGAGAAAGAGAGACTAGGGGGAGAGAGAGAGAGAGACAGAGAGAGAGAGAGAGACTAGGGGGAGAGAGAGAGAGAGAGACTAGGGGAGAGAGAGAGAGAGAGAGAGAGAGAGACTAGGGGGAGAGAGAGAGAGAGAGAGAGACTAGGGGGAGAGAGAGAGAGAGAGAGAGAGACTAGGGGGAGAGAGAGAGAGAGAGACTAGGGGGAGAGAGAGAGAGAGAGAGGAGAGACTAGGGGGAGAGAGAGAGAGAGAGAGACTAGGGGGAGAGAGAGAGAGAGAGAGAGAGAGAGAGAGAGAGACTAGGGGGAGAGAGAGAGAGAGAGAGACGAGGGGGAGAGAGAGAGAGAGACTAGGGGGAGAGAGAGAGAGAAAGAGACCAGGGGGAGAGAGAGAGAGAAAGAGACTAGGGGGAGAGAGAGAGAGAGACTAGGGGGAGGGAGAGAGAGAGAGAGAGAGAGACGAGGGGAGAGAGAGAGAGAGAGACGAGGGGGAGAGAGAGAGAGAGACGAGGGGAGAGAGAGAGAGAGAGACGAGGGGAGAGAGAGAGAGAGAGAGAGAGACTAGGGGGAGGGAGAGAAAGAGAGACTGGGGGAGAGAGAGAAAGAGAGACAAGGGGGAAGAGAGAAAGAGAGACTAGGGGGAGAGAGAGAAGAGAGACTAGGGGAGGGAGAGAAAGAGAGAGTAGGGGAGAGAGAGAAAGAGAGACTAGGGTGAGAGAGAGAAAGAGAGACTAGGGGGGGAAGAGAGAAAGAGAGACTAGGGGAGAGAGAGAGAGAGAGAGACTAGGGGGGAGAGAGAGAGAGAGAGAGAGAGAGAGAGAGAGACTAGGGGGAGAGAGAGAGAGAGAGAGAGAGAGACTAGGGGGAGAGAGAGAGAGAGAGACTAGGGGAGAGAGAGAGAGAGAGAGAGAGAGAGACTAGGGGGAGAGAGAGAGAGAGAGACGAGGGGGGAGAGAGAGAGAGAGACTAGGGGAGAGAGAGAGAGAGAGACGAGGGGAGAGAGAGAGAGAGACTAGGGGGAGAGAGAGAGAGAAAGAGACCAGGGGGAGAGAGAGAGAGAAAGAGACTAGGGGGAGAGAGAGAGAGAAAGAGAGACTAGGGGGAGAGAAAGAGAGAGAGAGAGACTAGGGGGAGAAAGAGAGAGAGAGAGAGAGAGACTAGGGGGAGAGAGAGAGAGAGAGACTAGGGGGAGAGAGAGAGAGAGAGACTAGGGGAGAGAGAGAGAGAGAGACTAGGGGGAGAGAGAGAAAGAGAGACTAGGGGGAGAGAGAGAAAGAGAGACTAGGGGGAGGGAGAGAAAGAGAGACTAGGGGACAGAGAGAAAGAGAGACTAGGGGGAGAGAGAGAAAGAGAGACTAGGGGGAGAGAGAGAAAGAGAGACTAGGGGGAGAGAGAGAGAAAGAGAGACTAGGGGGAGAGAGAGAGAGAAAGAGAGACTAGGGGGAGAGAGAGAGAGAAAGAGAGACTAGGGGGAGAGAGAGAGAGAAAGAGAGACTAGGGGGAGAGAGAGAGAGAAAGAGAGACTAGGGGAGAGAGAGAGAGAAAGAGAGACTAGGGGGAGAGAGAGAGAGAAAGAGAGACTAGGGGGAGAGAGAGAGAGAAAGAGAGACTAGGGGGAGAGAGAGAGAGAGAGACTAGGGGGAGAGAGAGAGAGAAAGAGAGACTAGGGGGAGAGAGAGAGAGAGACCGAGGGGGAGAGAGAGAGAGAGAGAGAGAGAGACTAGGGGGAGAGAGAGAGAGAGAGAGACTAGGGGGGGAGAGAGAGAGAGAGAGACTAGGGGGGGAGAGAGAGAGAGAGAGAGACTAGGGGGAGAAAGAGAGAGAGAGAGAGAGAGACTAGGGGGAGAGAGAGAGAGAGAGACTAGGGGGAGAGAGAGAGAGAGAGACTAGGGAGAGAGAGAGAGAGAGACTAGGGGGAGAGAGAGAAAGAGAGACTAGGGGGAGAGAGAGAAAGAGAGACTAGGGGGAGGGAGAGAAAGAGAGACTAGGGGGACAGAGAGAAAGAGAGACTAGGGGGAGAGAGAGAAAGAGAGACTAGGGGGAGAGAGAGAAAGAGAGACTAGGGGGAGAGAGAGAGAAAGAGAGACTAGGGGGAGAGAGAGAGAGAAAGAGAGACTAGGGGGAGAGAGAGAGAGAAAGAGAGACTAGGGGGAGAGAGAGAGAGAAAGAGAGACTAGGGGGAGAGAGAGAGAGAAAGAGAGACTAGGGGGAGAGAGAGAGAGAAAGAGAGACTAGGGGGGAGAGAGAGAGAGAA